>NC_091169.1:47127386-47185089 GCF_040958095.1 Procambarus clarkii | reverse complement strand
AGAGAGAGACAGAGAGAGAGAGAGAGAGACAGAGAGAGAGAGAGAGAGACAGAGAGAGAGAGAGAGAGAGAGAGAGAGAGAGAGAGAGAGACAGAGAGAGACAGAGAGAGAGAGAGAGAGAGAGAGACAGAGAGAGACAGAGAGAGACAGAGAGAGACAGAGAGAGACAGAGAGAGAGAGAGAGAGAGACAGAGAGAGACAGAGAGAGACAGAGAGACAGAGAGAGAGAGACAGAGACAGAGAGACAGAGAGAGCCAGTTACCCCTACTAGTCGGGTTTAAAGACGACAGGTATACTAGAATAACTCACTATTGTAACTGAAGACCTGGATATACTAAATAATGCAGAAATATTATAAAACAACATCTGCCCAGGTATTAGACAAGGAAATACAAAATGCTGACAAATGCTTGCGAAGCCAAACACCAGGTTCCAGATTCACGAAGCAGTAACGCAAGCACTTACGAACCTGTACATTTTTTCTCAATCTTTGGCGGCTTTGTTTACAATTATTCAACAGTTAATGAGTTCCGAAGCATCAGGAGGCTGTTTATAACAATAACAACAGCTGATTGGGAAGTTTTCATGCTTGTAAACTGTTCAATAAATGTAACCAAAGGCGTCAATGATTGAGGAAAAATGTACACGTTCGTAAGTACTTGCGTAGCTGCTTCGTGAATCTGGCCCCTGTAGTAAGATCCGGTAGGACAATCACGCCAACTTACTCATATTTAGTATACAAAAGATGAATTGGTGAGCGAGTCGAAGGCACAAAAATGCTGAAAGTCTCTCTCTCCCTCGTGCCTAGATGAATACCCAGTAGCTCAGTTTGTGCCGAGTATCCCAGTCGCTCAAGCTTTGCATTCTAGTCATGACCATTTAATTGTCTATATATACTGCACATGCACAACCAGTTCTACCCTTGTTCTGCTGCACAGAACCACCAGTAGAGGCAGAGAATAAAGCTGGTTTGAGATTTTGAATTTTGACTGTCAATAGCCTCAAGTATCTCATAGTTTCAGTGCTATAGGTATGCTTTAAGCTGATGGTTGTATAATGTATAGAGACCTATACATGTATATAGACATTTTTCCAAGGGGGAATATAGTGAATAGTTTTATCAGGATTAAGACACATTCTTGTCTTAAGATTATTGGCACAATAATGGATATCACTTTAATTTGAATAATGCTGGTTAAGGGAACTATTAGGAGAGAGCACTCAGCCTTTATGACCATGAAGCACTGGGAAGGGATCAGGATAACGATTTGGGATGGGACGGGGCGAAGGAATGGTGCCCAACCACTTGGACGGTCGGGGGATTGAACGCCGACCTGCATAAATGAATAATGCTGGCTGGACCATTATTTTTCAAAATGTTGGCACAAAACATATTAAGTAGAGCTATTCTATCACAAATAGAGAGTAGTCTAAGTTCCTTTCTCACGTTAACAATTCTGACAATTCTAGAACACCCAGGATGATGCTCAAGGCATCAGGCCATATAAGTGTTCACGAGAACAATTAACAAAATACAAGGAATAATAATCAACAACAGATCTATAAAAATACAATATAAAAGCTAGGAGCATATTTTATGTTAATACCAAGTCCTTGGCCCACCAGAGTTTTGAGAGGTTCAAGACGCTCAACAAGTTTTTGGAGAAGGTTGCTGATGAGATTCGTATCATTAACCTCGACTCCAAGATATTTATAAGACACACAAGTCTTCCCGGGCACGCCATTAATATTTTATTTCTATCATGGTGAAGTGAATGGGGGAATTCCTCTTACTATTGATGGCTCTTGGTCTTGAGAGAGAGATGCTGCATCTTGGCCCTTCTCAGGGAATGTCTGGCATTATTTGCTCCCAGATTAAATGAACTTGTGTGGGAGTCACGCGCTCTCCCACACACGCTGTGGTGGAATACTTCGCGTCTCATCTCCCACGGTGTCCCCACCACTTCTCATCTCCCACAGTGACACCCACAACACTGTAGGGGGCTGGCGCTGACCACTCCCACAGTGACTCCCACTACACTACACTTGATCACAAGCTGAACAACGGGGCGGGAGTCATGCACAGAGAGCTGCTGGGCACAATCAAGTACATTACACCCACGCACACATTACAGGCACGCGAGTGTCTAGCGAGGGGAGGGGGACCCGGGCGCTGCAGGATAACCACACATCAGGAACCATACGTATTGCTATGTTCAGTTTGGCACCTACTGGAACAGTAACAGTGTCTGTGCTGCCACTGTGTTACTTACTGTGGGGGGTACACTTCTCCCCCTTATACCCACTACACTCTCCCCCCTTATACCCACTACACACTTCTCACCCTCATACCCACTACACTCTTCCCCCCCTTATACCCACTACACTCTTCTCCCCCTTATACCCACTACATTCTCCTCCACTTATACCCACTACACTCTTCTTCCCCCTTATACCCACTACACTCTCCTTCCCCCTTATACCCACTACACTCTCCTTCCCCCTTATACCCACTACACTCTCCTTCCCCCTTATACCCACTACACTCTCCTTCCCCCTTATACCCACTACACTCTCCTTCCCCCTTATACCCACTACACTCTCCTTCCCCCTTATACCCACTACACTCTCCTTCCCCCTTATACCCACTACACTCTCCTTCCCCCTTATACCCACTACACTCTCCTTCCCCCTTATACCCACTACACTCTCCTTCCCCCTTATACCCACTACACTCTCCCCCCCTTATACCCACTACACTTCTCCCCCTTATACCCACTACATTCTCCTCCCCTTATACCCACTACACTCTTCTCCCCCTTATACCCACTACACTCTTCTCCCCCTTATACCCACTACATTCTCCTCCCCTTATACCCACTACACTCTTCTCCCCCTTATACCCACTACATTCTCCTCCCCTTATACCCACTACACTCTTCTCCCCCTTATACCCACTACATTCTCCTCCCCTTATACCCACTACACTCTTCTCCCCCTTATACCCACTACACTCTCCTCCCCCTTATACCCACTACACTCTCCTCCCCCTTATACCCACTACACTCTCCTCCCCCTTATACCCACTACACTCTCCTCCCCCTTATACCCACTACACTCTCCTCCCCCTTATACCCACTACACTCTCCTCCCCCTTATACCCACTACACTCTCCTCCCCCTTATACCCACTACACTCTCCTCCCCCTTATACCCACTACACTCTCCTCCCCCTTATACCCACTACACTCTCCTCCCCCTTATACCCACTACACTCTCCTCCCCCTTATACCCACTACACTCTCCTCCCCTTTATACCCACTACACTCTCCTCCCCTTTATACCCACTACACTTCTCCTCCCCTTTATACCCACTACACTTCTCCTCCCCTTTATACCCACTACACTTCTCCTCCCCTTTATACCCACTACACTTCTCCTCCCCTTTATACCCACTACACTTCTCCTCCCCTTTATACCCACTACACTTCTCCTCCCCTTTATACCCACTACACTTCTCCTCCCCCTTATACCCACTACACTTCTCCTCCCCTTTATACCCACTACACTCCCCTCCCCTTTATACCCACTACACTTCTCCTCCCCCTTATACCCACTACACTTCTCCTCCCCCTTATACCCACTACACTTCTCCTCCCCTTTATACCCACTACACTTCTCCTCCCCTTTATACCCACTACACTCCCCTCCCCTTTATACCCACTACACTTCTCCTCCCCCTTATACCCACCACACTCTCCTCCCCCTTATACCCACTACACAGCACACCAGAAACAATTACATTCCGAGCAACAGGCCCTCCGCGCCGCCTTATACCGGCCCTTATACTTGGAGGGAGAAGGTGGGAGCACTATGCAATAAGCGAATTCGAGACGTTCTTGCACTATTGATGGGGCAGTTATTGCAATTTTGCCGTAATATACCTTTTGTGAGAGGGTGGAAGGTGAACCCGGAGCAGCAGCCGGGAAATTAACTCCCGCTGTAGCCGGCTCCTGGCCCCCTGCTACAACCGGCTCCTGGCCCCCCCTGCTGCTGCAACCGGCTCCTGGCCCCCCCTGCTGCTGCAACCGGCTTCTGGCCCCCCCTGCTGCTGCAACCGGCTCCTGGCCCCCCCCCCCTGCTGCTGCAACCGGCTCCTGCCCCCCCCCCTGCTGCTGCAACCGGCTCCTGCCCCCCCCCCCCCTGCTGCTGCAACCGGCTCCTGGCCCCCCCCTGCTGCTGCAACCGGCTCCTGGCCCCCCCCCCTGCTGCTGCAACCGGCTCCTGGCCCCCCCCCCTGCTGCTGCAACCGGCTCCTGGCCCCCCCCTGCTGCTGCAACCGGCTCCTGGCCCCCCCCCTGCTGCTGCAACCGGCTCCTGCCCCCCCCCCTGCTGCTGCAACCGGCTCCTGCCCCCCCCCCCTGCTGCTGCAACCGGCTCCTGCCCCCCCCCCCTGCTGCTGCAACCGGCTCCTGGCCCACCCTGCTGCTGCAACCGGCTCCTGGCCCACCCTGCTCTGCAACCGGCTCCTGGCCCCCCCTGCTGCTGCAACCGGCTCCTGGCCCCCCTGCTGCTGCAACCGGCTCCTGGCCCCCCTGCTGCTGCAACCGGCTCCTGGCCCCCCTGCTGCTGCAACCGGCTCCTGGACCCCCCTGCTGCTGCAACCGGCTCCTGGACCCCCCTGCTGCTGCAACCGGCTCCTGGACCCCCCTGCTGCTGCAACCGGCTCCTGGACCCCCCTGCTGCTGCAACCGGCTCCTGGCCTCTCGCTGCAACCGGCTCCTGGCCTCTCGCTGCAACCGGCTCCTGGCCTCTCGCTGCAACCGGCTCCTGGCCTCTCGCTGCAACCGGCTCCTGGCCTCTCGCTGCAACCGGCTCCTGGCCTCTCGCTGCAACCGGCTCCTGGCCTCTCGCTGCAACCGGCTCCTGGCCTCTCGCTGCAACCGGCTCCTGGCCTCTCGCTGCAACCGGCTCCTGGCCTCTCGCTGCAACCGGCTCCTGGCCTCTCGCTGCAACCGGCTCCTGGCCTCTCGCTGCAACCGGCTCCTGGCCTCTCGCTGCAACCGGCTCCTGGCCTCTCGCTGCAACGTTTCTAATTCCCTTGTTGCAACCGGTTTATAACCTCTTGATATAACCGATTTCCAACCACTTGCTTCAACCAGTTTATAACCTTTTTGCAACCGGTTCTCAACTTCCAACAGCACTGGTTGCGAACCGCTTCTCAACCTCCCGAGGCAGAAACAACAGGAAGGAATGAAGAATGAGCAACAACACAAGAGAAAATAAAAACAACACACACGGTGACACCCCTTGTGTCAACACCTGCACCTGAGGAGCTCCAGGATACTTCACACTTCCTAGGTATTGTAGTACAGGTTGATGATAGTGAGTGGTGTTCCCAGAGAACATAAAGGTATAGTGCTTTGGAAAAATGGATGAGATAAGACGAATGTGCTAAGTGAATTGTAAAAAATAGATGAGAAAAAGTTGCCCAAGTGTTAACAGTGCAGACGACGACATTCAAGATGGCCGCTGGCAAGAAGAAAAACAAAACAGAGCTAAAATTTTGGGGTTTCAATGAAGGAAATGGATGGAAATGGATGAAATGGATCTATGGATAATGGATCCATAGATCCATTAATATAAGCAGTCTACACAACAAGTTGGCAAAATTAGATATTATAGTTAACTATCATGTAGAAATAATGAGTAAATTGAAAGAAAGTAATGACCACATGAGTAGCTAAGGATTAGGTCTTGAGGGGTTAGTGAGAGACTTATGGAAGGACAAGATTCAATTGGAAACAAATTGCAAAGCCATGGAAGAGGAAAATAAACTTGAAAATAGCATAGGAAGAAGTTAAATCAAACTTAAACATAAATGACTACAATAGGTTAGGTAAGGAAATTCAGCAAGAAAAATAGTTTTTGTCAGTACAGATGGAGGAAGTTACACAGGGATTAGAACAGTTAGTTTAGTTCATTTATTATGCACCCCATACCATCTTGTGGGCGGTAGTGGAAAGGGTTACAGAGGCACATAATGGGCTCAGGGACTGAACCCCACAGTTCATTTAGCTAAACAAGTTACAATCTTGATGAACAAGTTACCAATGCATATCGTCACATCAACAATGGGCTCGAGACCGACCACAAGTACAGTTTCTAAATTAAGCAACTGACATATGTGGAGAGCTAGTGTCACAATTGATATGTTTGTCCTACACACCGCCCCCCATCCAGTGGGCAGCTGTGGACAAGTTATATTACTTAGTTACTACCTACAGTTAGCAAACTAGGGATATTTGGCTAAGATTTCTGATAGCAGATAATTTTGAATGAAATATTTACACATCTCTGGAACATTGGTTATAGAATTCTCTCTGATTTCACGTATCTTTTCGCACTCCATCACATAGTGACGGAGGGTGTGTGAATAATTTCATTGACAGTTTACATTTGGTCTGGTCTACATCAGCAGATAATGAGAATTCCCAGAGATACTTGTAACCGAGTCTAAGCCGAGCAGTAGTAACATCTAGAAGTCTGCTGATTTTATTGTATGATCCATAGATGTGTGGCTCCTCTTGCATGATTGTACGATGATATATGGAATTACTGGTGTCGATTTCACTTTGCCTCAGATCTACAAGATTTTGTTGAAGTCCTTGGTGTATTATTCCTCTCAGACTGCTTATTGACAATCCAAGGTTATACTCAATTTCTCCTTTAAAGGCAAATTCTTTGGCTAACTCATCAGCTCTATCATACATTTGGAGGCCAACATGAGATAGAGTCCACATGAAATGAACTGTAACCATCATTAATAATTTTGTTGTATTTGTGTCTAGCTTTAGACACGAACATGTTACAGTTATGTCTTAGAGTTAAGAGCAACTCAGAATGATAAACAGTCAATTGCAATTAATTTTACAAGTTTGGAGACTTGTACACATTTCAGTGCAAAGAGCAAGGCAAATAGTTCGGACAGACCACAGAGCATCAATATGGCTTAAGGCGCTGAGCTTTGCCAGAAGACGAAGCTTGGGCTAATCTCTAATTTGCTTCTTGGGTGGAAAGGGAGGGATTAAAATTTGAAAGGGTGTTATCTCCCACGATGCAGAGAAGTGCCGTTGTTGTCTCTCTTGGTACAAATTATAAATCCGATACATTCTGAGTTCAGTTCCAGTTTTAGTGATCCATTTGGAACAATGCAGCAAGAACCAGAACTGAAGGGTAAGAGCTGCGAGGCATTAAATATGCCAAAACTAGAAGACAGAAGAAAAAGAGGCGATATGATCACTACGAACAAGATGGTAACAGGAATCGATAAAATTGACATGGAAGAATTCCTGAGACCTGGAACCTCAAGAACAAGAGGTCATAGATTTAAACTAACTGAACAAAGATGCCGGAGAAATATAAGAAAATTCACTTTCGCAAACAGTGGTAGACGGTTGGAACAAGTTAGGTAAGAAGGTGGTGGAGGCCAAAACCATCAGTAGTTTCAAAGCGTTATATGACAAAGAGTGCTGGGAAGACGGCACACCACGAGCCTAGCTCTCATCCTGTAACTACACTTAGATAATTACACAGAAGCAGGTAGCAATATACCACCGACAAGAACAAGGAAGACCAAGACATGGAGGAAGAAACACGAGAACAAGTACAAGGAAGACTGACAGCGCAATTTTCTTTTATTTGAATACTTGGGACAAGTTCCCGCCTCCTTAATACACATTCCCCTGATTCAGCCTCTCTGGAGATCTTGCGAGCACGCTCGGAATCTTGCCAGCACGCTCGGAATCTTGCCAGCACGCTCGGAATCTTGCCAGCACGCTCGGAATCTTGCGAGCATACTGGGGTTCCGTGCGAGCATACTGGGGTTCCGTGCGAGCATACTGGGGTTCCGTGCGAGCATACTGGGGTTCCGTGCGAGCATACTGGGGTTCCGTGCGAGCATACTGGGGTTCCGTGCGAGCATACTGGGGTTCCGTGCGAGCATACTGGGGTTCCGTGCGAGCATACTGGGGTTCCGTGCGAGCATACTGGGGTTCCGTGCGAGCATACTGGGGTTCCGTGCGAGCATACTGGGGTTCCGTGCGAGCATACTGGGGTTCCGTGCGAGCATACTGGGGTTCCGTGCGAGCATACTGGGGTTCCGTGCGAGCATACTGGGGTTCCGTGCGAGCATACTGGGGTTCCGTGCGAGCATACTGGGGTTCCGTGCGAGCATACTGGGGTTCCGTGCGAGCATACTGGGGTTCCGTGCGAGCATACTGGGGTTCCGTGCGAGCATACTGGGGTTCCGTGCGAGCATACTGGGGTTCCGTGCGAGCATACTGGGGTTCCGTGCGAGCATACTGGGGTTCCGTGCGAGCATACTGGGGTTCCGTGCGAGCATACTGGGGTTCCGTGCGAGCATACTGGGGTTCCGTGCGAGCATACTGGGGTTCCGTGCGAGCATACTGGGGTTCCGTGCGAGCATACTGGGGTTCCGTGCGAGCATACTGGGGTTCCGTGCGAGCATACTGGGGTTCCGTGCGAGCATACTGGGGTTCCGTGCGAGCATACTGGGGTTCCGTGCGAGCATACTGGGGTTCCGTGCGAGCATACTGGGGTTCCGTGCGAGCATACTGGGGTTCCGTGCGAGCATACTGGGGTTCCGTGCGAGCATACTGGGGTTCCGTGCGAGCATACTGGGGTTCCGTGCGAGCATACTGGGGTTCCGTGCGAGCATACTGGGGTTCCGTGCGAGCATACTGGGGTTCCGTGCGAGCATACTGGGGTTCCGTGCGAGCATACTGGGGTTCCGTGCGAGCATACTGGGGTTCCGTGCGAGCATACTGGGGTTCCGTGCGAGCATACTGGGGTTCCGTGCGAGCATACTGGGGTTCCGTGCGAGCATACTGGGGTTCCGTGCGAGCATACTGGGGTTCCGTGCGAGCATACTGGGGTTCCGTGCGAGCATACTGGGGTTCCGTGCGAGCATACTGGGGTTCCGTGCGAGCATACTGGGGTTCCGTGCGAGCATACTGGGGTTCCGTGCGAGCATACTGGGGTTCCGTGCGAGCATACTGGGGTTCCGTACGAGCATACTGGGGTTCCGTACGAGCATACTGGGGTCCCGTACGAGCATACTGGGGTCCCGTACGAGCATACTGGGGTCCCGTACGAGCATACTGGGGTCAAAACGGGCACTCTTCGGAGCTTATGAACACCCTTCGGAGGTTATGAGCACCCTTCGGACCTTACGAGCACACTTCGGACCTTACGAGCACACTCCGGACCTTACGAGCACACTCCGGACCTTACGAGCACACTCCGGACCTTACGAGCACACTCCGGACCTTACGAGCACACTCCGGACCTTACGAGCACACTCCGGACCTTACGAGCACACTTCGGACCTTACGAGCACACTTCGGACCTTACGAGCACACTCCGGACCTTACGAGCACACTCCGGACCTTACGAGCACACTTCGGACCTTACCAAGACACTAAATAACAGCGATTAAGCTGGGAAACGACTATTCCTCGACTGCCAGAGAGTACTTGGTGTTGTCCCACACAAAGGTTACTCTAATACAAACCTGACAATATCGCTTTTGTAATGAGGAGGAGATCTAGGATAGGTAAGGGAATACCTCCCAGGTAGGAAACCGAGCGTATCAGTGTAAGAGGCATGAGGAATCACAGTTTAGGGAGAAGACAAGTTGGGGTGTCACAGGACTCGGTACGGGAGTCCATTTTGCTCCTATTATATGTAAATATTCTGACAGAAGGTATATCACTATCCACCAGCAACACAACCAGTCCCCCATCAACCACTCTCCAATCAACCCCAACCAACCAACCACCCCGACGAATTAGCCACACCAACAATTCCACTAACTACCAGCGCAGGAATTTCTCTGCCAAAAAGGAAAAATATATCCACCACAACCACCACCACTTCCCACAAATATATCCACCACTACCACCACCACTTCCCACAAATATATCCACCACTACCACCACCACTTCCCACAAATCTATCCACCACAACCACCACCACTTCCCACAAATATATCCACCACTACCACCACCACTTCCCACACATATATCCACCACTACCACCACCACTTCCCACAAATATATCCACCACTACCACCACCACTTCCCACACATATATCCACCACTACCACCACCACTTCCCACAAATATATCCACCACTACCACCACCACTTCCCACAAATATATCCACCACTACCACCACCACTTCCCACAAATATATCCACCACTACCACCACCACTTCCCACAAATATATCCACCACTACCACCACCACTTCCCACAAATATATCCACCACTACCACCACCACTTCCCACACATATATCCACCACTACCACCACCACTTCCCACACATATATCCACCACTACCACCACCACTTCCCACAAATATATCCACCACTACCACCACCACTTCCCACAAATATATCCACCACTACCACCACCACTTCCCACACATATATCCACCACTACCACCACCACTTCCCACACATATATCCACCACTACCACCACCACTTCCCACAAATATATCCACCACTACCACCACCACTTCCCACAAATATATCCACCACTACCACCACCACTTCCCACAAATATATCCACCACTACCACCACCACTTCCCACACATATATCCACCACTACCACCACCACTTCCCACACATATATCCACCACTACCACCACCACTACCACCACCACTACCACCACCACTTCCCACACATCACCAACTGTGGGATTATGTGGCTAAGTTTATATATATTTTTTATATTATTTCTAGTGAGTAGGCTGTACATTTAAATATTTGGTATCAAGTTGTAATAGACAATGTAACATGGCCAATTGAATTATTCCACACAATTCCGCAGTGCCGGGGGGGGGGGGAGGTCTGGTGATGTTAATTATAATTCAGACAGAACAGGAATTGTAATTATTATTACAATTATTAAAGGTTAATGTTAACCGAGCTAATTGATTAATGTAAACCGAGTTAATACATTAAAGGTTAGTGTAAACCGAGTTAATACATTAAAGGTTAGTGTAAACCGAGTTAATTCTTTCTTTTCTTCCGTCTTAGATGTCTGGGTGATTTCTTAGCTAGTAAGCCATTGACGAGAGCAGCCTTGTGTATGACAACGATGATGAGTTCAATTCTCCCGCCGATGAATCAAAGATTAACATCAAAACCTTACAACTTAAGTTATTATTCATCAAGTCTCAACAATCCAGGGCTCTGTACGAGTCCTTGGGACATTAGGTGTCGGGCCGGCAGCCTAACCCCCTCCCACACACGTTATTAAACATACGGCCAAAACTATGAATATTATGATGTACTTAGGAAAACTGTGCGACGGAGACGTTAACACTGCCCTGAAATATGCCACGTGACTTCACAGCAGTTCAGCAGGCGTCTGTGGTGGTAGATATATGGTCACTAAGCCGGAGGTTCTGCTCCAACCCGCGTCTCTCAAACAATATGGCCGCGTCCTCTCTCACGCTTCCGTTCGTGCGAGAATAAATAGTTATGAAATTGGGAATTAGGCTGTTTAATTCGAATTATTATAGGATTCGAATTAAATATATTAGTATATTTATTATATAATGTGCTGGATTTTATCTCTGCACTTTAATTCATTAACGAGGCTTAAGACATGTAGTTCAGCTACTCAACCCTTGTGGTGACAGGACCTGGGTGACGTCACAGATGTTACGTCAGCCCAGTAAAAATATTATAATATTTATATATTTTAATAACAGGAATAATCCTCATTAATAAATCAATTAAAGTATTAGTAATTTAAGATTAATCTTATAAATTTAACAGAGGACGAATCCTCATAGTTATGAATTCCAAGGGGAAATTTATTAGGCAGTTATACATCCTTATTGGTGGAAAATATTTCCCACACCAATCACCACCACTGTAACACCATAAATGGTTTGATTTAATATAGTCACTGAAACAAGTAGAGTCGGTTCACACAGGAATTGGGAGGCGACAGTGTAACAGTCCTCCTTAACAATGGGATGGTTCTCTCCTCAGGCGCTGATGTTCACATGTAAGGAGGAGGTCGGGTCGCATCAGGTGACCTTACTCTCTGTTATGGTGATATTAGCAGAGACAGTTACCTCTGTCTTTCCATCAAACAAGCCGCTGTCTACTTGTTCTAGGTTAGGTTATGTTAAGTTATGGCTGTTCTAAGTTAGGTTAGGCTAGGTTATGTTAGACTAGGCTAGGGTGTGCTAGGTCATATCAGGTTAGGTTATGCTAGGTTATGTTAAGGTAGGTGGTTAGGCTAGGTTAGGTTATGTTAGGCTAAACTAGGTTGTAAAATCGAATGATGAACCGACATGGGACTTGCATCCGATCGGATCCACGAACGTCTGGAGGCGTTTACGAACATCCATACAAAAACTTACCTGCTAAAAAGTATCCATCAATTGGGACTACAAGTTACATCAAGAGTATTTCAGTAATGAAACCAATTAGGAAAAAAACTAAGTGTAACAGTACTAATAGCATGATGGATCGGGACGACGCCGAGGACTTTCTGCCATACGTCTGGCAGCTCCGTGCCACTTATATAGCTCACACACCAGTCCCAGACATTCAGTGATGCGAGGTATGAATAGGATGGTGTGCGGCTCTGCGGGAACGATGAAAATTATATACATTTGATTGAACTTGGTGTGTATTTACCTATCATTGATAACCGGGGCATGAGATCTAGCTCGTCATACCTTGTTAACTAACTTGTTGTTCCTTTTTACGTTATAATGTAACTATTCTGACCTTCGGATTCTCTCTAGCCTGAGTTTGCAGTTGTGGATGGAGGTGGCTTCCTCAACTTCTTATCAGTGTGTGTGTGTACTCAGTTGTGCTTGCG
Organism: Procambarus clarkii; assembly: GCF_040958095.1. Taxonomy (NCBI): domain Eukaryota; kingdom Metazoa; phylum Arthropoda; class Malacostraca; order Decapoda; family Cambaridae; genus Procambarus; species Procambarus clarkii. The sequence continues at coordinate 47,172,153 of NC_091169.1, read as the reverse complement.
GGGGTTGAGCTTCAGCTCTTTGATCCTGCCTCTCGACTGTCAGTCAATTGGTATACAGATTCTGGAGTTTATATATTCATGTTAGACTTAAATCGAGGTCAGGTTCTAGGTGTTGGCCTGTACCCTCCCTCTCTTTCCTCTAGTCTGGTGTTGACAAAGGCTTTAATCAGGCCGAAACCTTCACTTCCTTTCACATTTCTCTATGGATTTTCCGCATAAAAATGATCAGTGTTTTGTGATCGTCAATTGCATATACATATTCCTTCCCTCCCGGTGCCTCAACTTTCTTCCCTCCTCCCCCCCCTCCTCCTATGACAAATGGACTCCCATTCACCTCTCTCAAGTACACCATGAAAATGTACAGGTAAACTCCTGGAGAAAGCACTTAAACTTGAAAGAAAGCACATCCTTTGTTTCATTTCAGACTATGAAAGTCGTTCTACGGTCGTAATAGGTGCCGATATTTGTAAAAGCATGGCACTTGGGCCGACCCGAACTAGTCTGTGACCCTCTCATACCGTACATGTTTCATACTGAAAAGTTATGTGAGACTAGACCCTAATAGGCCGACCTACTTTGGACAAATAAAATGGCAGACATATAAATATATATATATATATATATATATATATATATATATATATATATATATATATATATATATATATATATATATATATATACATATATATATACATATATATATATATATATATATATATATATATATATATATATATATATATATATATATATATATATATATATATATAATATATGTCGTACCTAGTAGCCAGAACTCACTTCTCAGCCTACTATTCAAGGCCCGATTTGCCTAATAAGCCAAGTTTTCCTGAATTAATATATTTACTATAATTTTTTTCTTATGAAATGATAAAGCAACCCTTTTCTCTATGTATGAGGTCAATTTTTGTTATTGGAGTTAAAATTAACGTAGATATATGACCGAACCTAACCAACCCTACCTAACCTAACCTAACCTATATTTATAGGTAAGGTTAGGTTAGGTAGCCAAAAAAAGCTAGGTTAGGTTAGGTTAGGTAGACGAAAAAACATTAATTCATGAAAACTTGGCTTATTAGGCAAATCGGGCCTTGAATAGTAGGCTGAGAAGTGCGTTCTGGCTATTAGGTACGACATATATATATATATATATATATATATATATATATATATATATATATATATATATATATATAAAAAGCGTTTAATATTTAGTAATTTTTGTAGGTGAAAATTTGCAGGGGTCTTGAAGTGGAGAAGATGGTGACCAAGACTTTAAAGAATTACGCTAATTGCAAAAGGATCCAGAATTTTCTGCACCAGTAATTTATTGCGTCAGCAACAGGATTAATTACCATAATTATAACTTTTCACGGGGAATCTTTTCTCAATAATAGTAATTGGTGTCTCAGATGAGCCTCCATCATCCCACAATGTGTAATAGGTGCTCTAGATGAGTCTCCAGCATCCCACAATGTGTAATAGGTGTCTCAGATGAGTCTACATCATCCCACAATGTGTAATAGGTGTCTCAGATGAGTCTACATCATCCCACAATGTGTAATAGGTGTCTCAGATGAGTCTACATCATCCCACAATGTGTAATAGGTGTCCCAGATGAGTCTACAACATCCCACAATGTGTAATAGGTGTCCCAGATGAGTCTACAACATCCCACAATGTGTAATAGGTGTCCCAGATGAGTCTACATCATCCCACAATGTGTAATAGGTGTCTCAGATGAGTCTACATCATCCCACAATGTGTAATAGGTGGCCCAGATGAGTCTCCAGCATGCCATGATGTGCCATATCTATATGTAATTATATTTTGGTCATATTTTATTAATGTTATAATTTACTTTGCATAGATGCTGGAAGATATTTTTAGGAGGACCTGACTCAGAGTTGCAGCCTTTCACACTTCTGCAAGAACAAGACAATTACGCTTATCTAAGATTCTTTGTTATTTCTCTCAGATGAATGATTAACCTGGAGAGATTAAGAGAGAGATTAACCTGGATTAACAAGAGAAAACTGGACTGTTTTCTAAGAGAAGTTCCGGATCAGCCGGGCTGTGGTGGGTATGTGGGTCTGCGGGCCGCTCCAAGCAACAGCCTGGTGGACCAAACTCTCACAAGTCGAGCCTGGCCTCGGGCCGGGCTTGGGGAGTAAAAGAACTCCCAGAACCCCATCAACCAGGTAACCTGCAGCAGACAGAGTAGCAGCCAGCAAAGTGGTTAAGCAGAGCCTGCACGGGCAGACAGGAGACGCAGGCATTAGAGAGAGGAGGGAAAACATAGAGCTGTGTCTCACCTCTCTTTGAGGCGTGGAAGGAGTCGAAGGGCGGGATGTGCTCTATCATGGTGTGTAGTTCTGACGGGCTGAGGAGTCTCTCGCGGTGGTTGACGCTGTCTACGGCGTACCTGAAGGCTATCTCCTGCTTCTCGTCCCCCATGTCGAACAGTCCACCTGTGGGATGGGCAGTCATGCTCTTAGTGCCATATGGGATGCTCAGGCTGCTTCCTCACATTAATATATATATATATATATATATATATATATATATATATATATATATATATATATATATATATATATATATATATATATACACATATATATTTACTTTATTTGAACTTTGTTACAAAAAAGGAGTTACATATGGGTTACAAAGATGGTTGTCATAGGTTGTCGAGTTCCTCCAGCTCCTCAGATGGCGGGCAGGAACCCTGGATGCAGTGCGCATTTCCCCTCTGTATCGCCACACTGAGGCGCTGGAAAAGAAAGCTTGCAGCTCTCGGGTCCCTTGTTGTTTCAATGAGCCTAGAACCCAGTTCCTTCAAAATATATATATATATATATATATATATATATATATATATATATATATATATATATATATATATATATATTGGGGTATAATGGAAGCATGTTTTCATTTAGACATGTTTAATTGAATATGACACTATTCTGTACTGATTACTATGTAGCCATCTTGTTTATGGTTTCTTTTCCTCTCAATTAAAGCATCTTGGTTTAATTGGAAGAAGATTTCTCCAAATCATGTTTGTTCGAGATAAACTAAAAAGAATAATTAACTGTAGAATGTATTACATTAGTTATAAATTTACACAACGTTTCGAACCTACATGGTTCATTCTCAAGTGATGGGACTGTACTGGGCGTATTGGATTTATACTATTAGGGAGGTCAGGTACATAATACAAATAGGCGAGGAGTGCAGCGCAAAAGGGGGGAAAATAGGGCATACATGGCAAATGAATAACGGACGTAAATGGGAACAAATATAGCGGAAAAAGTTAGGAAGTACATACACAGATTAATGAGGTGTAGTGGGCATGTAGGTCAACTCCAACATATTATCTACCAAAAAGACTTAACGAACTCCTAACTCCATACACTCCAAGCAACTATAGTCTAAAATCATCAACAGATTTCTTAGAATTAATCAAATCTATACAGTCCGATGGAATCATTGCTTCCCTGGACGTCGAATCCCTGTTTACCAACGTCCCAGTCGACACCACCATAGAAATGATACTGGACAGAGTATCCAGAGACGAGAGCACCCCCAAATAAGACATACCTGAGCCACACATTAAGAGCCTTCTCGAGGCATGTACCAAGGAAGCTCCTTTCATCAGTCCGCAAGAGGACATGTATCTACAAATAGACGGAGTAGCAATGGGCTCCCCTCTTAGGAGTGTTATTCGCTAATGTTTACATGGAACCATCGAAGATAGAGTCTTCAGTAGTAGACAAAAACCAACTGTATACTGCCGTTATGTAGATGACATATTCGTCATAGTAAAAGGTCCGGATGCACTAAGTGATCTAAAATGCCATCAAGAGAGAGAGTTGGGACTCTCAAAAGAGAGTTTGGGGCTCGCTCGCTCTCTCTCTCGAGAGAGAGTCGGGATCATCTAGAGAGTCGGAATGTATTAGTGTAATATATTCTACACTTAATTATTCTTTTAGTTGACCTAGAACAAAGGTGACATTTGGAGAAGTTCTCTTCCACTTACACCAAGACGCTAGACCACTAGTCAGAGGGGTAGACGCCCTGAACAAGAAAATAATCAATACAGAATATGCAGTTATATTCAATGAATAATATTATATATATATATATATATATATATATATATATATATATATATATATATATATTTAGAGAGAGAGAGAGAGAGAGAGAGAGAGAGAGAGAGAGAGAGAGAGAGAGAGAGAGAGAGAGAGAGAGAGACCTGCAGTGGTGGCCAGTAGGAGGCACCACAATCAATGTAGGCACCGAGGCTGGCACCACAGTATGGCGCCGACCCCCCACCCATTCCCCCCTCCCCCACACTCCAACCCCCTCCCTGCTCCCTACACCCCCCTCCAACACCCTCACCCCCTCCCTCACCCCCACCCCCACTCCTCCCTTCCCTGGTCAAGAGGCTGGTAAGATCTTCCCAGATGCTGGCCAGACTTCATCTCGTGGCCTGAGACGCACCACCAAGGATGCTCACCGGCACACAACACACTTTCAGACGCAAATTAATTTTCTTGATCCAATAATCTTTCTCAATATTAAATTTTTACTTAAGGTGTCCCAGCGTCACTTTAAAGTTATTGAATAAGGTTACTGCACAAGACTTAAACATATTAATAGAAAATATAGATTAAGAAAATATTAATTGATACAAACACAAAAGAAGAAAATAATCAACGTGGAGCATAGAGGATGTGATCTATGGAACACACCGAGCACCACAGGTGTTCCGCCGGGGGGGGGGGTTGTGTAAACACCTGTGTGTTCCGGTCACATCTTCTACACCGCCACGGTACAACACCCGCAAGTATTAATGACCTCCCGGTGTTCCTCCTTCAGGTTAACACGTGTAACGACACCTTGGCCTGCAGGAGGAACTAAGTAGGAAGGTCTTGAGCTCTAAGACGCCACCCAGCCTGCACCAACCGTAGCTAACAGACGGAATGCATTAGGCAGTGATGTGGTGGAGGTTGACTCCATACACAGTTTCAAATGTAGATATGATAGAGCCCAGTAGGCTCAGGAACCTGGGCCCAGATTCACGAAAGTACTTACGCAAGCACTTACAAACGTATACATCTTTCCTCAATCTTTGACAGCTTTGGTTACATTTATTAAACAGTTTACAAGCATGAAAATTTGCCAATCAACTGTTGTTATTGTTATAAACAGCCTCCTGGTGCTTCGGAGCTCATTAACTGTTTAATAATTGTAAACAAAGCCGCTAAAGATTGTGAAAAGATGTACACGTTCGTAAGTGCTTTCGTGAATCTGGCCCCTGTACACCAGTTGATTGACAATTGAGAGGCGGGACCAAAGAGCCAGAGCTCAACCCCCACCATCACAACTAGATGAGTACCAGGACCCGCCTCCACCACCAGGCACCTCGTCACAATATCACCTCCACAACATTAGCAAAATATTCCCCTGGGCCGGTATTCATTAAGTATTAACGAAACACGTACATCTTTCCAGTTTACGCGCTTCAGAACTTCACAACCCAAGGTTATGGGTTATGATCAGGGGAAAGATGTAGAGGTTCCGCAAGTGGGTGAGTAACTGCTTGACTCTTGCTCCTGTTTGTTAGCTGTCAACAGTCCCCTCTTAAGTCTGGAGCTGTGCTCTCTGTCGCCCCCGTCGCCTCACTACTGTCTGCGGGACAGACAGTTCCGTCTCCAGGCTAGGCGGGGGGGGGGGGGGGGGACGGTGAGAGGGAAGATAGAGAGAATAGGGTGAGAGGGAAGAGAGAGACGATAGGAGAGAAGGGTGAGAGGATAGGGAGAAAAGGTAGAGAGAAACGACAGATGAAAGGCAGGTGACAGAACAGTGTAGGAGGGAAGTAAAGGAAGGAAGAGGGTAAGAAGGGAAGGAAGAGGGTAAAAAGAGAAGCAAGAGAGTAGGAAGGAAAGGGGAGAAACAGGGTAGGAAGCGAAGGAACAGAGTAAAAACGGAAGGAACGAGGTAAGAAGGGAAGCAACAGGATAAGTAGGGGAGGAACAGAGAAAGAAATGAAGGAACAGGGCAGGAAATGAAGGAACAGGGCAGGAAGGGAAGGGAAGGGAAGGGAAGGGCTCCGAAAACTCTCCAACTTGGCCAATAAACATTCCATTAATCTCTCAGAATTAATGACGTCAGCTGGACCAGAGTTTCATGCTGGCTTTTATATCGTTTTTCTCCCGACGCATCAAGTAGAGTTATGTGGAGCGGCGCATACTGGGCGGTGATGAGCAGGCGTGAGGTGGGTATGTTGGTGCTGGGGGTGGGTATGTTGGTGTTGGGGCTCGGTATGTGGGTGCTGGGGCTCGGTATGTGGGTGTTGGGGCTCGGTATGTGGGTGCTGGGGCTCGGTATGTTGGTGTGGAGCTTGGTATGTTGGGAGATGGAACTTGGGCATGTACGTATGCTACAATGTACTTGAAACAATGGAGTAATACACACATATACACACACACAGTATTAAGAGGCAATGGTCGTTCTGGTCTTTGAATAACGAAGTGTCGTGCATTTCTTTCTTATGAAATTTCTTCCCTTTCTACCCTGTTCCTGCGCTCAGGAAGGTTCTCAGGTACTCTCTCAGCAGACCCGGACGCTCGGTACACCAAGGCCTTCTTGCTGTAGTCCGTCCTCTTAAGGACCCCCAACCTTAGAGATGTGCGAGAGAAGAAAAAGAAGAGGCGAGTGAAAGACTAAGTAAGAGACTAGCTTTCCATGCAGGTGTCTACCACAAGGTAGAATAGAACCAATGAAGAGCAGAGGTGCCATAGGCACAATCAGAGAACACTGTATAAACATCAGAGATCCGCGGTTGTTCAACGTCCTCCCAGCAAGCATAAGAAATATTGCCGGAACAACCGTGGACATTTTCAAGAGGAAACTAGATTTATTCCTCCAAGGAGTGCCGGACCAGCCGGGCTGTGGTGGGTATGTGGGCCTGCGGGCCGCTCCAAGCAACAGCCTGGTGGACCAAACTCTCACAAGTCGAGCCTGGCCTCGGGCCGGGCTTGGGGAGTAGAAGAACTCCCAGAACCCCATCAACCAGGTATCAACCAGGTATCAAGGTTTGAAAATTACAACTAAAAAAAAAAAAGATCTAATGGACTTCATTTTTTTTTTAGTTCTGAAGGAAGGGAAGTAAAAATAATCTTCCAAGCTGAAAGAAGATTTATACCTCCAGAAAAGATAAAGTATCTTAGATAAAAAAATGCCGTTTATGGTTTAATAAAATATGCCTAGAGGCAAAATGAAGACGGAAGAGAATGTAGCAGACGGCAGCGATGAACCACAACATATATAAGTGACAGAAGACCTCTGAGAGCAGCAGAGACGCAAGCAGTCAGAGGACGACACAGCACCTCAAGCAAAGGATCAGCCCAAACTACTCTGTCGTCTCACGAGGAGGAAGATGTTGGTAGATGAACAAGTGACCACACTACACACAGGAGAAGGCAGCCACAACAGTGATCACACTACACACAGGAGAAGGCAGCCACAACAGTGACCACACTACACACAGGAGAAGGCAGCCACAACAGTGATCACACTACACACAGGAGAAGGCAGCCACAACAGTGACCACACTACACACAGGAGAAGGCAGCCACAACAGTGATCACACTACACACAGGAGAAGGCAGCCACAACAGTGATCACACTACACACAGGAGAAGGCAGCCACAACAGTGACCACACTACACACAGGAGAAGGCAGCCACAACAGTGATCACACTACACACAGGAGAAGGCAGCCACAACAGTGACCACACTACACACAGGAGAAGGCAGCCACAACAGTGATCACACTACACACAGGAGAAGGCAGCCACAACAGTGATCACACTACACACAGGAGAAGGCAGCCACAACAGTGATCACACTACACACAGGAGAAGGCAGCCACAACAGTGATCACACTACACACAGGAGAAGGCAGCCACAACAGTGACCACACTACACACAGGAGAAGGCAGCCACAACAGTGACCACACTACACACAGGAGAAGGCAGCCACAACAGTGATCACACTACCCACAGGAGAAGGCAGCCACAACAGTGACCACACTACACACAGGAGAAGGCAGCCACAACAGTGACCACACTACACACAGGAGAAGGCAGCCACAACAGTGACCACACTACACACAGGAGAAGGCAGCCACAACAGTGACCACACTACACACAGGAGAAGGCAGCCACAACAGTGACCACACTACACACAGGAGAAGGCAGCCACAACAGTGATCACACTACACACAGGAGAAGGCAGCCACAACAGTGATCACACTACACACAGGAGAAGGCAGCCACAACAGTGACCACACTACACACAGGAGAAGGCAGCCACAACAGTGACCACACTACACACAGGAGAAGGCAGCCACAACAGTGACCACACTACACACAGGAGAAGGCAGCCACAACAGTGACCACACTACACACAGGAGAAGGCAGCCACAACAGTGACCACACTACACACAGGAGAAGGCAGCCACAACAGTGACCACACTACACACAGGAGAAGGCAGCCACAACAGTGACCACACTACACACAGGAGAAGGCAGCCACAACAGTGACCACACTACACACAGGAGAAGGCAGCCACAACAGTGACCACACTACACACAGGAGAAGGCAGCCACAACAGTGACCACACTACACACAGGAGAAGGCAGCCACAACAGTGACCACACTACACACAGGAGAAGGCAGCCACAACAGTGACCACACTACACACAGGAGAAGGCAGCCACAACAGTGACCACACTACACACAGGAGAAGGCAGCCACAACAGTGACCACACTACACACAGGAGAAGGCAGCCACAACAGTGACCACACTACACACAGGAGAAGGCAGCCACAACAGTGACCACACCACACTCAGGAGAAGGCAGCCACAACAGTGACCACACTACACACAGGAGAAGGCAGCCACAACAGTGATCACACTACACACAGGAGAAGGCAGCCACAACAGTGACCACACTACACACAGGAGAAGGCAGCCACAACAGTGACCACACCACACACAGGAGAAGGCAGCCACAACAGTGATCACACTACACACAGGAGAAGGCAGCCACAACAGTGACCACACTACACACAGGAGAAGGCAGCCACAACAGTGATCACACTACACACAGGAGAAGGCAGCCACAACAGTGACCACACTACACACAGGAGAAGGCAGCCACAACAGTGACCACACTACACACAGGAGAAGGCAGCCACAACAGTGATCACACTACACACAGGAGAAGGCAGCCACAACAGTGATCACACTACACACAGGAGAAGGCAGCCACAACAGTGATCACACTACACACAGGAGAAGGCAGCCACAACAGTGATCACACTACACACAGGAGAAGGCAGCCACAACAGTGATCACACTACACTCAGGAGAAGGCAGCCACAACAGTGACCACACTACACACAGGAGAAGGCAGCCACAACAGTGATCACACTACACACAGGAGAAGGCAGCCACAACAGTGATCACACTACACACAGGAGAAGGCAGCCACAACAGTGACCACACTACACACAGGAGAAGGCAGCCACAACAGTGACCACACTACACACAGGAGAAGGCAGCCACAACAGTGACCACACCACACTCAGGAGAAGGCAGCCACAACAGTGACCACACTACACACAGGAGAAGGCAGCCACAACAGTGACCACACTACACACAGGAGAAGGCAGCCACAACAGTGACCACACCACACTCAGGAGAAGGCAGCCACAACAGTGACCACACTACACACAGGAGAAGGCAGCCACAACAGTGACCACACTACACACAGGAGAAGGCAGCCACAACAGTGATCACACTACACACAGGAGAAGGCAGCCACAACAGTGATCACACTACACACAGGAGAAGGCAGCCACAACAGTGACCACACTACACACAGGAGAAGGCAGCCACAACAGTGACCACACGACACACAGGAGAAGGCAGCCACAACAGTGATCACACTACACACAGGAGAAGGCAGCCACAACAGTGATCACACTACACACAGGAGAAGGCAGCCACAACAGTGATCACACTACACACAGGAGAAGGCAGCCACAACAGTGACCACACTACACACAGGAGAAGGCAGCCACAACAGTGATCACACTACACACAGGAGAAGGCAGCCACAACAGTGACCACACTACACACAGGAGAAGGCAGCCACAACAGTGATCACACTACACACAGGAGAAGGCAGCCACAACAGTGATCACACTACACACAGGAGAAGGCAGCCACAACAGTGACCACACCACACTCAGGAGAAGGCAGCCACAACAGTGACCACACTACACACAGGAGAAGGCAGCCACAACAGTGACCACACTACACACAGGAGAAGGCAGCCACAACAGTGATCACACTACACACAGGAGAAGGCAGCCACAACAGTGATCACACTACACACAGGAGAAGGCAGCCACAACAGTGACCACACTACACACAGGAGAAGGCAGCCACAACAGTGACCACACTACACACAGGAGAAGGCAGCCACAACAGTGACCACACTACACACAGGAGAAGGCAGCCACAACAGTGACCACACCACACTCAGGAGAAGGCAGCCACAACAGTGACCACACTACACACAAGTGAAGGCAGCAACAACAGTGACCACACCACACACAAGTGAAGGCAGCCACAACAGTGACCACACCACACACAAGAGAAGGCAGCCACAACAGTGACCACACCACAGACAAGAGAAGGCAGCCACAACAGTGACCACACCACACACAAGTGAAGGCAGCCACAACAGTGACCACACCACACACAAGAGAAGGCAGCCACAACAGTGACCACACCACACACAAGAGAAGGCAGCCACAACAGTGACCACACCACACACAAGAGAAGGCAGCCACAACAGTGACCACACCACACACAAGAGAAGGCAGCCACAACAGTGACCACACCACACACAAGAGAAGGCAGCCACAACAGTGACCACACCACACACAAGTGAAGGCAGCCACAACAGTGACCACACCACACACAAGAGAAGGCAGCCACAACAGTGACCACACCACACACAAGAGAAGGCAGCCACCACAGTGATCACACTACACGCAAGAGAAGGCAGCCACAACAGTGACCACACCACACACAAGAGAAGGCAGCCACAACAGTGACCACACTACACAGAAGAGAAGGCAGCCACAACAGTGACCACACCACACACAAGAGAAGGCAGCCACAACAGTGACCACACCACTCACAAGAGAAGGCAGCCACAACAGTGATCACACTACACACAAGAGAAGGCAGCCACAACAGTGACCACACCACTCACAAGAGAAGGCAGCCACAACAGTGATCACACTACACACAAGAGAAGGCAGCCACAACAGTGACCACACCACACACAAGAGGAGGCAGCCACAACAGTGACCACACCACACACAAGAGAAGGCAGCCACAACAGTGACCACACCACTCACAAGAGAAGGCAGCCACAACAGTGATCACACTACACACAAGAGAAGGCAGCCACAACAGTGACCACACCACACACAAGAGAAGGCAGCCACAACAGTGACCACACCACACACAAGAGAAGGCAGCCACAACAAGAATGATAACTATGATAACAACTCATCATGCGCCTTAGTGCCCACTGTCTGGTTACCCTTCAGGAACTTGGACAAAGATCCCTTATGAGTGGAGTATACATGATGTGAGAGCCATGCTGCAGTATGCTGCCCCAGCATAATGCCCCGACCTCAACAAGCGCATAACAAAGCTAGAAAAGGTTCAAAATATGCAACAAGGCTCGTTTCCTGAGATACGGTGGTTGAGCTATGAAGAAAGTTTGAGAGAACTAGACCTCACTACACTGGAGGAAACAAATAATGGGGCAGACATGATAACGACGTACAATATACTAAGGAGTATTGACAAGGTAGATATACAATCAATGTTCAAATTAAAGAAAAGTAGAACGAGAAGACATAAATGGAAACTGAAAACACAGATGAGTCACAGAGACGTCAGAAAGAACTTAGCAGTCTGAGAGTCGTAAAGACGAACAACGAACTAGATAAAGAAGTTGGGTTTCTGTCAGGGCGCAGACCTCAGACTGGCGTGATGTCACCAGAGGAGTCCCACTGGGTTCTGTGCTTGGACCTATCCTGTTTCTGATATATGTAAATGATCTCCCAGAGGGTATAGACTCATTCCTCTCAATGTCTGCTGATGATGACAAAATTAGGCAGTGATGTGGTGGAGGCTGACTCCATACACTGTTTTAAATGTAGATTTGATAGAGCCCAGGAGGCTCAGAAATCTGTTCACCAGTTGATTGACAGTTGAGAGGCAGGACCAAAGAGCCAGAGCTCTACCCCCGCAAGCACAACTAGGTGAGTACACCCCCACCCACACACACAGGAGGGGCCTCGTAGCCTGGTGGATAGCGCGCAGGACTCGTAATTCTGTGGCGCGGGTTCGATTCCCGCACGAGGCAGAAACAAATGGGCAAAGTTTCTTTCACCCTAAGTGCCCCCTGTTACCTAGCAGTAAATAGGTACCTGGGAGTTAGTCAGCTGTCACGGGCTGCTTCCTGGGGTGTGTGTGTGTGTGTGTGGTGTGGGAAAAAAAAGTAGTTAGTAGTTAGTAAACAGTTGATTGACAGTTGAGAGGCGGGCCGAAAGAGCAAAGCTCAACCCCCGCAAAACCCCAACTAGTAAACACACACCAGGGAGGGTAGGGTAGAGTGTATACACCTCTCATCACAACAGTGCCACCACCGTGTTCCCTTACACACTGCCAGCTGTGCCAGGCTCCCTGATGAACAGTTACACGGGGCTCTGGCCACCTGGTTATCATAACACACACAGTTTCACATGTACATATATCTACATATGTATATGATAACATGTTGTTATCACAAGATGCCATACCTACCTACCTACCTGTGGCTACCTTGTGTAGCTTACGGGGTTCAACAGCCCCGCGGCCCGGTCTCCGACAAGGCCTCCCGGTTGCTGGACTGGTCAACCAGGCTGTTGGACGCAGCTGCTCGCAGCCTGATGTATGAATCACAGCCTGCTTGATCAGGTATTGTTTGGAGGGGGTTTGTCAAGTTCGTAGTGGAAGCGTGTTGAACAGTCTCGGGCCTCTGATGTTGACTGAGTTCTCTCTCAGAGTACCTGTTGCACTTCTGCTCTTCAATGGGGGTGTTCTGCACATCCTGCCATGCCTCCTGGTCTCATGTGGTGTTATTTCTGAGTGCAGGTTTGGAACCAGTCAGTCTAATATCTTCCACGTGTAGATTATTAAGTATCTTACTTAACTCTTAAGTATACTCTTAATTTAAGTATAGAGTGGATTCCAGCGGAAAAGGATCTTTGCACGCTCTCCAGGTCAGCAATTTCTCCGGCACTGAATGGGGCTGTTAGAGTGGGACAATATTCCACCCTAGAGTGCACTAGTGTCTAGAGAGCATCACTGGTATAGCATCCCATGTTTGGAAGGTCCTTGCTATCCAACCTGTCATTTTTCTTGCAGCCGTGACAACTACTTTATGGTGTGCTGTAAAGGTAAGGTCTCTGACATGCTTACTCCTAGATCTTTTACATTGCCTTTTCGATGTACAGTGTGATTTGATTCCGTTTTATATATGGTTTCCGTTTTTACATTTTCATGTTTTCCATAGCGCAGGAGCTGGAACTTATTTTCATTAAACATCATATTATTATCAGTGGCTCACTGACAGACCCGGTTTACATCAGATTGGAGGTTTGCCGTGTCCTCTATATTGTCTACTCGCATGAAAATCTTAAATCTTAGTGTCATCTGCAAATGGTTTTACAGTGCTGTAGTTTGTATCCTTGTCTATGTCTGATATTAGGATGAGTACCGGAGCAAGTACGGTACCTTGGGGGATTGAGCTTTTCACAGTAGATGATCCGGATTTTACTGTGTTGACTATTGCGCTCTGCGTTCTGTTCGTTAGCAAGTTGAAGATCCATCTTCCTTCTTTGCCAGTAATTCCTTTTGCACGCATTTTGTGCGCAATAACACCATGGTCACACTTGACGAAATGTTTTGCAGAGTCTGTGTATTTACATCTGTTTTTTGCTTGTCTTCCATGGCAGGTGAGGCCATGTCATAGTGATCTAGCAACTGTGAGACTGGGCAAGTACAACTCAAACCGAACTTGCAGGCATATACCTTGCCACTGAATTTTTAAACGAAAAGGCAGTGGACTTATATACTGTGACTCGCAGAGTGCACTCCTGGCATTGAACGCACATAGTACTTAGTAGTGACATCCAGAAAATAGTCAGTGATATTCGAATGAATGTTTTAGCTGCCAAAGAAAACAGATTTGAGATTAAATTCCTATGGATACCATCGCATGTTGGCATCTCAAGGCATGACACTGTTGATATGCTTGCTAAGTCAGCCTGCAGAAAACCAGTGGTAGAAATTGATATGGGTGTTTCATTAGCAGTGACAAAGAGAATACTTAAACAAATATCTAATGAAAATCTCACCGACCTAACAAATTCACAAAGACCTGAAAGTTGTAGCATTAAATATTATGATAGATATCGTGAGGAGACATTCACATATGGGACTAAAAGAACAAGAACCTTGCAATGTGATGTTATAGTGGCCAGAATACGCCTGGGATATAGACGTATCTGGCAGGTTTCTCAACCCCCAAATGTCGAGTACACAATGTGTCAACTTTGTGAAAGAGAAAACATGTACTCTCTTGAACATTATATTGTAGAATGTCCCATACTGACTGACTTTCGCCCTCCTGGGCTAAGGTATGCTGAACTCTGTAATTACTATATGAGTACTGGAACACTTGATGATATATTGGACTTGTATCCAAGATTGACCATGTAATGTATCACTTATACAATGTATATATATGATGTAACTATATAACCTGAGCTTGTAAAAGCACCTTCATCACCTTCAGTGATTAAGTGCTTAATTGCACACTAGTTTCTTTATCAGCTATCTCACCCTGTCAGAGTAAATGAGACAAATGTATGTGAATGCATGTGTGTGTGTATATATTTATGTATATGTGTGTGTGTGTATGTATATGTATGGGTATAAAGTATATATGGAAGCTGATCAGAATTACATTTCACCTTTGTGAATGCACATTAATGACACTATGTAAAAGATACATCTAACACTTTATGTAGGGCATACGTAAATCTGTGTATCTACGTATTTACGTACGTAGGTTAGCTTAGCATTTTAAAAGCACCGAATCACCTTCTGTGGTTGAGGTGTTCAATAAACCCTTGAACTATATGTTTAACACATCTCTAACCCTGTCCATGGAGGAAAGAAGAAATGTATATATGCTGGTTAGCATTGTAAATGTGTGGCCACGTCTGTGGTAGAAAATAATAATAATAATAATAGAAAAAAACTGTGAGAGGCCGGAGCGCCTTGTTCTGAACCAGCGTTGTCCAGGGTTATGTAAATGTTGCAATTCCTTGTGATTAGTAACCTTACATCTTAGCACGCTTTCAAAGAAATATGTGTGAGGTTAAAGCTATTGGACTTTTATTTTGTGTATCTGCTTTACTACCTCCTTTGTGAAGTGGCGAAATCTCCGCTGTTTTAAGTATGTCCGGTATGACGCCAGAATCTAGGTTCCGTCTCCAAACGATGCTGCCCAACCACTTGGGGTGGACAGTAGAGCGATGGTCTCGCTTCATGCAGGTCGGCGTTCAATCCCCGACCATCCACCAAGTGGTTAGGCACCATTCCTTTTCCCCGTCTCATCTCAAAGCCTTATTCTGACCCCTTCCAAGTGCTATATTGTCGTAATAGCTTGGCGCTTTCTCCTGATAATTCCCTTCCCTTCCAAACGATGTTTTAAGGGTCTGTTATAGTGGTGTGTTGAACTTCTTGATGCATATAGAATTCCAGGAGTCTGGGCCTGGTGCGGAGTGCATGGGCATGCTAGCTATGGCTACTTCAAAATACAGTGGGGTCACATTCATGAAGAATTTATTTGGATCACTGATCTTCAATGTGGTCAAGGGTTCACTGACAACAATCATATTGAAGCCTCAGTATTTCACTCATTTCTTTGTTGTCATCTGAGAAAGTTGTCACCCTCGCGCAAGGGTCCAATGCTGGATGCTGTTTTTGTTCTTATTTTAGCATAAGAGAAAGAGTACTTCGGGTTCCTCTCTATTTCAAGTATGACCTTTCGCTCTCTTTGTCTCTCTTGGATTTTATATGATTCTCTCAGCTTCAACTCAATCATTCCTATTACCCAACACAGCCTTCTTGGTCGTGGGTGGGAGAGTGTGCGGCGTCTCACATGTTCCCCTAATTGTTGTCTTCGCCCATAGAGGGAGCCCTCTTCTCGTTCCACTCTGCATCTTTTTATCTTTTGTCTTAGTGGTATATGTGGTCTACATGTTCCTTAGTGACATATACCGTCTACATGTTCCTTAGTGACATATACCGTCTACAAGTTCCTTAGTGACATATACCGTCTACATGTTCCTTAGTGACATATACCGTCTACATGTTCCTTAGTGACATATACCGTCAACATGTTCCTCAGTGACATATACCGTCTACAAGTTCCTTAGTGACATACACCGTCTACATGTTCCTTAGTGACATATACCGTCTACATGTTCCTTAGTGACATATACCGTCTACATGTTCCTTAGTGACATACACCGTCTACATGTTCCTTAGTGACATATACCGTCTACATTTTCCTTAGTGACATACACCGTCTACATGTTCCTTAGTGACATATACCGTCTACATGTTCCTTAGTGACATATACCGTCTACATGTTCCTTAGTGACATACACCGTCTACATGTTCCTTAGTGACATATACCGTCTACATGTTCCTTAGTGACATATACCGTCTACATGTTCCTTAGTGACATATACCGTCTACATGTTCCTTAGTGACATATACCGTCTACATGTTCCTTAGTGACATATACCGTCTACATGTTCCTTAGTGACATATACCGTCTACATGTTCCTTAGTGACATATACCGTCTACATGTTCCTTAGTGACATATACCGTCTACATGTTCCTTAGTGACATATACCGTCTACATGTTCCTTAGTGACATATACCGTCTACATGTTCCTTAGTGACATATACCGTCTACATGTTCCTTAGTGACATATACCGTCTACATGTTCCTTAGTGACATATACCGTCTACATGTTCCTTAGTGACATATATCGTCTACATGTTCCTTAGTGACATACACCGTCTACATGTTCCTTAGTGACATACACCGTCTACATGTTCCTTAGTGACATATACCGTCTACATGTTCCTTAGTGACATACACCGTCTACATGTTCAGAGCCCGGATAGTCAGCATACAGAGCCTGGATAGTCAGCATACAGAGCCCGGATAGTCAGCATACAGAGCCCGGATAGTCAGCATACAGAGCCAGGACAGTCAGCATACAGAGCCCGGATAGTCAGCATACAGAGCCCGGATAGTCAGCATACAGAGCCAGGATAGTCAGCATACAGAGCCCGGATAGTCAGCATAGAGAGCCCGGATAGTCAGCATACAGAGCCAGGATAGTCAGCATACAGAGCCCGGATAGTCAGCATACAGAGCCCGGATAGTCAGCATACAGAGCCCGGATAGTCAGCATACAGAGCCAGGATAGTCAGCATACAGAGCCAGGATAGTCAGCATACAGAGCCCGGATAGTCAGCATACAGAGCCCGGATAGTCAGCATACAGAGCCCGGATAGTCAGCATACAGAGCCCGGAGAGTCAGCATACAGAGCCAGGATAGTCAGCATACAGAGCCCGGATAGTCAGCATACAGAGCCCGGAGAGTCAGCATACAGAGCCAGGATAGTCAGCATACAGAGCCCGGATAGTCAGCATACAGAGCCAGGATAGTCAGCATACAGAGCCAGGATAGTCAGCATACAGAGCCAGGATAGTCAGCATACAGAGCCCGGATAGTCAGCATACAGAGCCAGTATAGTCAGCATACAGAGCCAGTATAGTCAGCATACAGAGCCCGGATAGTCAGCATACAGAGCCCGGATAGTCAGCATACAGAGCCATGATAGTCAGCATACAGAGCCCGGATAGTCAGCATACAGAGCCCGGATAGTCAGCATACAGAGCCCGGATAGTCAGCATACAGAGCCCGGATAGTCAGCATACAGAGCCAGTATAGTCAGCATACAGAGCCCGGATAGTCAGCATACAGAGCCCGGATAGTCAGCATACAGATCCCGGATAGTCAGCATACAGAGCCAGGATAGTCAGCATACAGAGCCAGGATAGTCAGCATACAGAGCCAGGATAGTCAGCATACAGAGCCAGGATAGTCAGCATACAGAGCCAGGATAGTCAGCATACAGAGCCAGGATAGTCAGTATACAGAGCCAGGATAGTCAGCATACAGAGCCCGGATAGTCAGCATACAGAGCCCGGATAGTCAGCATACAGAGCCATGATAGTCAGCATACAGAGCCCGGATAGTCAGCATACAGAGCCCGGATAGTCAGCATACAGAGCCCGGATAGTCAGCGTACAGAGCCATGATAGTCAGCATACAGAGCCCGGATAGTCAGCATACAGAGCCATGATAGTCAGCATACAGAGCCCGGATAGTCAGCATACAGAGCCATGATAGTCAGCATACAGAGCCCGGATAGTCAGCATACAGAGCCATGATAGTCAGCATACAGAGCCCGGATAGTCAGCATACAGAGCCCGGATAGTCAGCATACAGAGCCCGGATAGTCAGCATACAGAGCCCGGATAGTCAGCATACAGAGGGCAGAGGGGTGGGAGTAGTCCACCTCTGTACAGCAGCAGAGGGCACCTAGCCACCACAGCAGCAGAGCGCACCTAGCCACCACAGCAGCAGAGGGCACCAAGCCACCACAGCAGCAGAGCGCACCTAGCCACCACAGCAGCAGAGGGCACCTAGCCACCACAGCAGCTGAGCGCACCTAGCCACCACAGCAGCAGAGCGCACCAAGCCACCACAGCAGCAGAGGGCACCTAGCCACCACAGCAGCAGAGCGCACCTAGCCACCACAGCAGCAGAGCGCACCTAGCCACCACAGCAGCAGAGGGCACCTAGCCACCACAGCAGCAGTGGGCACCTAGCCACCTCAGCAGCAGAGCGCAACTAGCCACCACAGCAGCAGAGGGCACGTAGCCACCACTGCAGCAGAGCGCACCTAGCCGCCACAGCAGCAGCGGGCACCTAGCCACCACAGCAGCAGAGGGCACCTAGCCACCACAGCAGCAGAGCGCACCTAGCCGCCACAGCAGCAGAGGGCACCTAGCCACCACAGCAGCAGAGCGCACCTAGCCGCCACAGCAGCAGCGGGCACCTAGCCACCACAGCAGCAGAGGGCACCTAGCCACCACAGCAGCAGAGCGCACCTAGCCACCACAGCAGCAAAGCGCACCTAGCCACCACAGCAGCAGAGGGCACCTAGCCACCACAGCAGCAGAGCGCAACTAGCCACCACAGCAGCAGAGGGCACCTAGCCACCACAGCAGCAGAGCGCACCTAGCCGCCACAGCAGCAGCGGGCACCTAGCCACCACAGCAGCAGAGGACACCTAGCCACCACAGCAGCAGAGCGCACCTAGCCGCCACAGCAGCAGAGGGCACCTAGCCACCACAGCAGCAGAGCGCACCTAGCCGCCACAGCAGCAGCGGGCACCTAGCCACCACAGCAGCAGAGGGCACCTAGCCACCACAGCAGCAGAGCGCACCTAGCCACCACAGCAGCAGAGCGCACCTAGCCACCACAGCAGCAGAGGGCACCTAGCCACCACAGCAGCAGAGCGCACCTAGCCATCACAGCAGCAGAGGGCACCTAGCCACCACAGCAGCAGAGCGCACCTAGCCACCACAGCAGCAGAGGGCACCTAGCCACCACAGCAGCAGAGCGCACCTAGCCACCATAGCAGCAGAGCGCACCTAGCCACCATAGCAGCAGAGCGCACCTAGCTACCACAGCAGCAGAGCGCACCTAGCCATCACAGCAGCAGAGGGCACCTAGCCACCACAGCAGCAGAGCGCACCTAGCCACCACAGCAGCACAGCGCACCTAGCCACCACAGCAGCACAGCGCACCTAGCCACCACAGCAGCACAGCGCACCTAGCCACCACAGCAGAACAGCGCACCTAGCCACCACAGCAGCACAGCGCACCTAGCCACCACAGCAGCAGAGCGCACCTAGCCACCACAGCAGCAGAGGGCACCTAGCCATCACAGCAGCACAGCGCACCTAGCCACCACAGCAGCAGAACGCACCTAGCCACCACAGCAGCACAGCGCACCTAGCCACCACAGCAGCACAGCGCACCTAGCCACCACAGCAGCAGAACGAACCTAGCCACCACAGCAGCAGAGCGCACCTAGCCACCACAGCAGCAGAGGGCACCTAGCCACCACAGCAGTACAGCGCACCTAGCCACCACAGCAGCAGAGGGCACCTAGCCACCACAGCAGCACAGCGCACCTAGCCACCACAGCAGCAGAGGGCACCTAGCCACCACAGCAGCAGAGCGCACCTAGCCACCACAGCAGCAGAGCGCACCTAGCCATCACAGCAGCAGAGGGCACCTAGCCACCACAGCAGCACAGCGCACCTAGCCATCACAGCAGCAGAGGGCACCTAGCCACCACAGCAGCAGAGCGCAACTAGCCACCACAGCAGCAGAGGGCACCTAGCCACCACAGCAGCAGAGCGCACCTAGCCACCACAGCAGCAGAGCGCACCTAGCCATCACAGCAGCAGAGGGCACCTAGCCACCACAGCAGCACAGCGCACCTAGCCACCACAGCAGCAGAGGGCACCTAGCCACCACAGCAGCAGAGCGCACCTAGCCATCACAGCAGCAGAGGGCACCTAGCCACCACAGCAGCACAGCGCACCTAGCCACCACAGCAGCAGAGCGCACCTAGCCACCACAGCAGCAGAGCGCACCTAGCCATCACAGCAGCAGAGCGCACCTAGCCACCACAACAGCACAGCGCACCTAGCCATCACAGCAGCAGAGGGCACCTAGCCATCACAACAGCACAGCGCACCTAGCCACCACAGCAGCACAGCGCACCTAGCCACCACAGCAGCAGAGGGTACCTAGCCACCACAGCAGCAGAGCGCACCTAGCCACCACAGCAGCAGAGCGCACCTAGCCACCACAGCAGCAGAGGGCACCTAGCCACCACAGCAGCACAGCGCACCTAGCCATCACAGCAGCAGAGGGCACCTAGCCACCACATCAGCACAGCGCACCTAGCCACCACAGCAGCAGAGGGCACCTAGCCACCACAGCAGCAGAGCGCACCTAGCCACCACAGCAGCAGAGCGCACCAAGCCACCACAGCAGCAGAGGGCACCTAGCCACCACAGCAGCAGAGCGCACCTAGCCACCACAGCAGCACAGCGCACCTAGCCACCACAGCAGCAGAGGGCACCTAGCCACCACAGCAGCAGTGGGCACGTAGCCACCACAGCAGCAGAGCGCACCTAGCCACCACAGCAGCAGAGCGCAACTAGCCACCACAGCAGCAGAGGGCACCTAGCCACCACAGCAGCAGAGCGCACCTAGCCGCCACAGCAGCAGAGGGCACCTAGCCACCACAGCAGCAGAGCGCACCTAGCCGCCACAGCAGCAGCGGGCACCTAGCCACCACAGCAGCAGAGGGCACCTAGCCACCACAGCAGCAGAGCGCACCTAGCCACCATACCAGCAGAGCGCACCTAGCCACCACAGCAGCAGAGCGCACCTAGCCATCACAGCAGCAGAGGGCACCTAGCCACCACAGCAGCAGAGCGCACCTAGCCACCACAGCAGCAGAGCGCACCTAGCCACCACAGCAGCACAGCGCACCTAGCCACCACAGCAGCATAGCGCACCTAGCCACCACAGCAGCACAGCGCACCTAGCCACCACAGCAGCACAGCGCACCTAGCCACCACAGCAGCAGAGCGCACCTAGCCACCACAGCAGCAGAGGGCACCTAGCCATCACAGCGCACCTAGCAACCACAGCAGCAGAACGCACCTAGCCACCACAGCAGCACAGCGCACCTAGCCACCACAGCAGCACAGCGCACCTAGCCACCACAGCAGCAGAATGAACCTAGCCACCACAGCAGCAGAGCGCACCTAGCCACCACAGCAGCAGAGGGCACCTAGCCACCACAGCAGCACAGCGCACCTAGCCACCACAGCAGCAGAGCGCACCTAGCCACCACAGCAGCACAGCGCACCTAGCCACCACAGCAGCAGAGGGCACCTAGCCACCACAGCAGCAGAGCGCACCTAGCCACCACAGCAGCAGAGCGCACCTAGCCATCACAGCAGCAGAGGGCACCTAGCCACCACAGCAGCACAGCTTACCTAGCCATCACAGCAGCAGAGGGCACCTAGCCACCACAGAAGCACAGCGCACCTAGCCACCACAGCAGCAGAGCGCACCTAGCCACCACAGCAGCAGAGGGCACCTAGCCACCACAGCAGCAGAGCGCACCTAGTCACCACAGCAGCAGAGGGCACCTAGCCATCACAGCAGCACAGCGCACCTAGCCACCACAGCAGCAGAACGCACCTAGCCACCACAGCGCACCTAGCCACCACAGCAGCACAGCGCACCTAGCCACCACAGCAGCAGAACGAACCTAGCCACCACAGCAGCAGAGCGCACCTAGCCACCACAGCAGCAGAGGGCACCTAGCCACCACAGCAGCACAGCGCACCTAGCCACCACAGCAGCAGAGCGCACCTAGCCACCACAGCAGCACAGCGCACCTAGCCACCACAGCAGCAGAGGGCACCTAGCCACCACCGCAGCAGAGCGCACCTAGCCACCACAGCAGCAGAGCGCACCTAGCCATCACAGCAGCAGAGGGCACCTAGCCACCACAGCAGCACAGCGCACCTAGCCATCACAGCAGCAGTGAGCACCTAGCCACCACAGCAGCACAGCGCACCTAGCCACCACAGCAGCAGAGCGCACCTAGCCACCACAGCAGCAGAGGGCACCTAGCCACCACAGCAGCAGAGCGCACCTAGCCACCACAGCAGCAGAGCGCACCTAGCCATCACAGCAGCAGAGGGCACCTAGCCACCACAGCAGCACAGCGCACCTAGCCACCACAGCAGCAGAGGGCACCTAGCCACCACAGCAGCAGAGCGCACCTAGCCATCACAGCAGCAGAGGGCACCTAGCCACTACAGCAGCACAGCGCACCTAGCCACCACAGCAGCAGAGCGCACCTAGCCATCACAGCAGCAGAGGGCACCTAGCCACCACAGCAGCACAGCGCACCTAGCCACCACAGCAGCAGAGGGCACCTAGCCACCACAGCAGCAGAGCGCACCTAGCCACCACAGCAGCAGAGCGCACCTAGCCATCACAGCAGCAGAGGGCACCTAGCCACCACAGCAGCACAGCGCACCTAGCCACCACAGCAGCAGAGGGCACCTAGCCACCACAGCAGCACAGCGCACCTAGCCACCACAGCAGCAGAGGGCACCTAGCCACCACAGCAACACAGCGCACCTAGCCATCACAGCAGCAGAGGGCACCTAGCCACCACAGCAGCACAGCGCACCTAGCCACCACAGCAGCAGAGGGCACCTAGCCACCACAGCAGCAGAGCGCACCTAGCCATCACAGCAGCAGAGCGCACCTAGCCACCACAGCAGCAGAGGGCACCTAGCCACCACAGCAGCACAGCGCACCTAGCCACCACAGCAGCACAGGGCACCTAGCCATCACAGCAGCAGAGGGCACCTAGCCACCACAGCAGCACAGCGCACCTAGCCACCACAGCAGCACAGCGCACCTAGCCACCACAGCAGCAGAGGGCACCTAGCCACCACAGCAGCACAGCGCACCTATCCACCACAGCAGCAGAGGGCACCTAGCCACCACAGCAGCATAGCGCACCTAGCCATCACAGCAGCAGAGGGCACCTAGCCACCACAGCAGCACAGCGCACCTAGCCACCACAGCAGCAGAGGGCACCTAGCCACCACAGCAGCAGAGCGCACCTAGCCACCACAGCAGCAGAGGGCACCTAGCCACCACAGCAGCAGAGGGCACCTAGCCACCACAGCAGCACAGCGCACCTAGCCACCACAGCAGCACAGCGCACCTAGCCACCACAGCAGCAGAGGGCACCTAGCCACCACAGCAGCAGAGCGCACCTAGCCACCACAGCAGCAGAGCGCACCTAGTCATCACAGCAGCAGAGGGCACCTAACCACCACAGCAGCACAGCGCACCTATCCACCACAGCAGCAGAGGGCACCTAGCCACCACAGCAGCAGAGCGCACCTAGCCACCACAGCAGCACAGCGCACCTAGCCACCACAGCAGCAGAGGGCACCTAGCCACCACAGCAGCACAGCGCACCTAGCCACCACAGCAGCAGAGGACACCTAGCCATCACAGCAGCAGAGGGCACCTAGCCAACACAGCAGCACAGCGCACCTAGCCACCACAGCAGCAGAGCGCACCTAGCCACCACAGCAGCAGAGCGCACCTAGCCACCACAGCAGCAGAGGGCACCTAGCCATCACAGCAGCAGAGGGCACCTAGCCACCACAGCAGCAGAGCGCACCTAGCCACCACAGCAGCAGAGCGCACCTAGCCACCACAGCAGCAGAGCGCACCTAGCCACCACAGCAGCAGAGCGCACCTAGCCACCACAGCAGCAGAGCGCACCTAGCCACCACAGCAGCAGAGGGCACCTAGCCACCACAGCAGCAGAGCGCACCTAGCCACTACAGCAGCAGAGCGCACCTAGCAACCACAACAGCAGAGCGCACCTAGCTACCACAGCAGCAGAGGGCACCTAACCACTACAGCAGCAGAGCGCACCTAGCCACCACAGCAGCAGAGCGCCCCTAGCCACCACAGCAGCAGAGCGCACCTAGCTACCACAGCAGCAGAGCGCACCTAACCACTACAGCAGCAGAGCGCACCTAGCCACCACAGCAGCAGAGCGCCCCTAGCCACCACAGCAGCAGAGCGCACCTAGCCACCACAGCAGCAGAGCGCACCTAGCCACCACAGCAGCAGAGCGCACCTAGCCACCACAGCAGCAGAGCGCACCTAGCTACCACAGCAGCAGAGCGCACCTAACCACCACAGCAGCAGAGCGCACCTAGCCACCACAGCAGCAGAGCGCACCTAGCCACCACAGCAGCAGAGCGCACCTAGCCACCACAGCAGCAGAGCGCAACTAGCCACCACAGCAGCAGAGCGCACCTAGCCACCACAGCAGCACAGCGCACCTAGCCACCACAGCAGCAGAGCGCACCTAGCCACCACAGCAGCACAGCGCACCTAGCCACCACAGCAGCACAGCGCACCTAGCCACCACAGCAGCACAGCGCACCTAGCCACCACAGCAGCACAGCGCACCTAGCCACCACCCACCAATATACTGCATATGTATTGCAATATTAAAAGTATATATTTTATGAACACGAAAATATCCCACATTTTATTTGCGTCCACGAGTGATGGAACTCGCGGCCAGAGGGCCGTGATCCAGCAGGCTGTGATGTTAGCATGCAAACATATATGCCGCAGTTATGGTTTTGCAACATTTGAACTCTATATAAAAATAATAATAAAAATAATAAAATAATAATAAAAAAATAAAAGTAATAATAATAATAATAATAATAATAATAATAATAATAATAATAATAATAATAATAAAGAATAATAATTACACAAAAATCATACTAACGTGATAAATATCAATGAAAAAAACATCCACTAGGACCAATTAAACTCACGGTGGTTCAGTGGTAGCGTATGCGGCTTGGCAATGCCGAGGTCGAGGGTTCGCGCCCACCCCACAGCTCATGTGGATTTTCTCAACAGTAATAATTATAATAATAACAGTAAATCAAATACACAGAGAAGTCATATTAATATGTTATATCAAATAACACCTCCACAGGAGCCGTGATGTAGGTTCGAACCTTGGGGTGGAGGGTGGATTGTGTGAAACCCCGGTTAGGCTTCAGTGGAAGCCTCGGGAGCCTCGTGGGTGCAGTAGCACTTAAGGTTACAATTCTTTTGACCGTGTCGCGGTACAGTTGACTAGAGCGCGTCTGGAAACACTCTGCACATAGGTTCGAGCCCTCATCACGACGCCTGTGGATTTGTTCAGTAAATAAAATAATGAAACAAGTACAAAAACGTACTTGTGTCAGGTGGTACAAGGACGACTCCGGGAGGTTGTTAGCAAGAGGACGAGTGACCAGCTGAGCTTGTTGGGCCTAACAACAACAGCAGCAGCTCAGGACACCAGCCCAGCTGACACGAAGCGTGGCACCACCACTGTTAACACCACCACCACTGTTAACACCACCAGTGTTAACACCACCACCACTGTTAACACCACCAGTGTTAACACCACCACCACTGTTAACACCACCAGCACTGTTAACACCACCACCACTGTTAACACCACCACCACTGTTAACACCACCACTGTTAACACCACCACCACTGTTATCACCACCACCACTGTTAACACCACTGTTAACACCACCACCACTGTTAACACCACCACCACTGTTAACACCACCAGTGTTAACACCACCACCACTGTTAACACCACCACCACTGTTAACACCACAATTGTTAACACCACCACTGTTAACACCACAATTGTTAACACCACCACCACTGTTAACACCACAATTGTTAACACCACCACTGTTAACACCACAATTGTTAACACCACCACTGTTAACACCACAATTGTTAACACCACCACTGTTAACACCACCACTGTTAACACCACAATTGTTAACACCACCATTGTTAACACCACCACTGTTAACACCACCACTGTTAACACCACAATTGTTAACACCACCACTGATAACACCACCAATGTTAACACCACCACTGTTAACACCACAGTCGTTAACACCACCACTGTTAACACCACCACTGTTAACACCAAAACCACTGTTAACACCACCACTGTTAACAACACCACCACTGTTAATACCACCACTACTGTTAACACCACCACCACTGTTAACACCACCATTGTTAACACAACCACCACTGTTAACACAACAACCACTGTTAACGCCACCACTGTTAACACCACCACTGTTAACCCCACCACCACTGTTAACACCACCACCACTGTTCACACAACCATTATTAACACCACTGTTAACAACAATATTCTTAACACTACCACCACTGTTAACACCGCCATTGTTAACACCACCACCACTGTTAACACAACAGCCACTGTTAAAGCCACCACTGTTAACACCACCACTGTTAACCCCACCACCACTGTTAACCCCACCACCACTGTTAACACCACCACTGATAACACCACCACCACTGTTAACAACAATATTGTTAACACCACCACCACTGTTAACAACAATATTGTTAACACCACCACCAATGTTAACACCACCATTGGTAACACCACCACTGTTAACACCACCACTGTTAACACCACCATTGTTAACACCACTGTTAACACCACCACTGTTAACACCACCATTGTTAACACCACTACTGTTAACACCACTACCTTTAACACCACCATTGTGAACACCACCACTGTTAACACCATTATTGTTAACACCACCACTGTTACCACCACCACCACTGTTAACACCACGACTGTTAACTCCACGACTGTTAACACCACCACTGTTAACACCACCACTGTTAACACCACTATTGTTAACACCACTTTTAACGCCACCACCCCTGTTAACACTACCACCACTGTTAACACCACCATTGTTAACACCACTGTTAACACCACCATTGTTAACACCACTACTGTTAACACCACTACTGTTAACATCACCATTGTGAACACCACCACTGTTAACACCATTATTGTTAACACCACCACTGTTACCACCACCACCACCACTGTTAACACCACGACTGTGAACACTGTGAACACCACCACTGTTAATACCACTGTTAACAACATCACTGTTAACACCACCATTGTTAACACCGCCATTGTTAACAACACCATTGTTAACACCACATCTACTGTTAACACCACGACTGTGAACACCACCACTGTTAACACCACCACTGTTAAAACCCCCACTGTTAACACCACTGTGAACACCACCACTGTTAACACCACCACTGTTAACACCCGCACTGTTAACACCACCACTACTGTTAACAACACCACCACTGTTAACACCACCATTGTTAACACCACTACTGTTAACACCACTACTGTTAACACCACCATTGTGAACACCACTGTTAACACCATTATTGTTAACACCACCACTGTTAACACCACGGCTGTTAACACCACTACTGTTAACACCACGACTGTGAAAAACCACCACTGTTAACACCACCACTGTTAACACCACCACCACTGTTAACACCACGGCTGTTAACACCACTACTGTTAACACCACGACTGTGAACACCACCACTGTTAACACCACATCTGTTAACACCACCACTGTTAACACCACTACTGTTAACACCACAACTGTGAACACCACGACTGTGAACACCACCACTGTTAACACCACCACTGTTAACACCACGACTGTGAACACCACCACTGTCAACACCACCACTGTGAACACCACCACTGTGAACACCACCACTGATAACACCACTACTGTTAACACCACGACTGTTAACACCACCACTGTTAACACCACCACCACTGTTAACACCACCATTGTTAACACCACCACTGTTAACAACACCATTGTTAACACCACCATTGTTAACACCACCATTGTTAACACCACCATTGTTAACACCACCTCTGTTAACACCACCATCACTGTTAACACCACAACCACTGTGAACACCACCACCACTGTTAAGACCACGACTGTTAACACCACTAGTACTGTGAACACCACCACTGTTAACACCACCACTGTGAACACCACCACTGTTAACACCAACACTGTTAATATCACCACTGTTAACACCACCATTGTTAACACCACCACTGTTAACAACATTGTTAACACCACCACTGTTAACAACACCATTGTTAACACCACCATTGTTAACAACACCACTGAACACCACCACTGTTAACACCACCACTGTTAACACCACCACCGTGAACACCACCACTGTGAACACCACCACTGTTAACACCACTTCTGTTAACACCACCACTGTTAACACCACCACCACTACTGTTAACACCACCACCACTTACCACCACCACTGTTAACACCAACACCACTTAACACTACCACCACTTTTAACACCACCATTGTTAACACCACTACTGTTAACACCACCACTGTTAATACCACCACCACTGTTAACACTACCACTGTTAACACCACGACTGTGAACACCACCACTGTTAACACCACAACTGTTAATACCACCACCACTGTTAACACCACTATTGTTAACACCACCACTGTTAACACCACTACTGTTAACACCACCACTACTGTTACACCACCACCACTTAACACCACCACTTAACACCACCACCACTTAACACCACTACTGTTAACACCACCACTGTTAACACCACCATCACTGTTAACACCACTACTGTTAACACCACGACTGTGAACACCACCACTGTTAACACCACCACCACTGTTAACACCGCTATTGTTAACACCACCACTGTTAACACCACCACTGTTAACACCACCACCACTGTGAACACCACCACTGTAAACACCACCATTGTTAACACCACCATTGTTAACACCACCATTGTTAACACCACCACCACTGTTAACACCCCCACTGTTAACAATATTGTTAACACCACCACCACTGTTAACACCACCACCACTGTTAACAACACCATTGTTAACACCACCACTGTTAACGCCACTACTGTTAACACCACCATTGTTAACACCATCACTGTTAACACCACCACTGTTAACACCACCGTTGTTAACAACACCATTGTTAACAACACCACTGTTGACACCACCATTGTTAACAACACAATTGTTAACAACACCACTGTTAACACCACTGTGAAAACAACCACTGTTAACACCACCATTGTTAACACCACCCCTCTTAACAACACCATTGTTAACACCACCACTGTTAACACCACCATTGTTAACGCCATCCCTGTTAACACCACCATTGTTAACAACACCACTGTTAACACCATCATTGTTAACAACACCATTCTTAACAACACCACTTAACACCACTGTGAACACAACCACTGTTAACACCACCATTGTTAACAACACCACTGTTAACGCCACCACTGTTAACACCACCCCTCTTAACAACACCATTGTTAACACCACCACTGTTAACACCACCATTGTTAACACCATCCCTGTTAACACCATCATTGTTAACACCACCATTGTTAACACCACCACTGTTAACGCCACCACTGTGAACACCACCATTGTTAACGCCACCACTGTTAACACCACCATTGTTAACACCACCATTGTTAACACCACCACTGTTAACGCCACCACTGTTAACACCACCATTGTTAACACCACCATTGTTAACACCACCACTGTTAACACCACCATTGTTAACACCACCATTGTTAACACCACCACTGTTAACACCACCATTGTTAACACCACCATTCTCTTGTTACAACGTGCAAGTATCGTTGTGGTAACCTTGTGTGTGTGAGTTGGGATGATGATGATGATGAGTAGGATGACATTGTCGCTTCTCACTGTTGGCTCTGTGACTAGCAGTGCCAGGGATAACTAGCAGTGCCAAGGAGAACATATAGCTAGCAGGGCCAGGGATAACTAGCTGTGCCAAGGAGAACATATAGGTAGCAGTGCCAAGGAGAACATATAGCTAGCAGTGCCAAGGAAAACATATAGCTAGCAGTGCCAGTGAGAAGATATAACTAGCAGTGCCAATGAGAACATATAGCTAGCAGTGCCAAGGAGAACCATATAGCTAGCAGTGCCAAGGAGAAGATATAATTAGCAGTGCCAAGGAGAACATATACCTAGTAGTGCCAAAGAGAAGATATAACTAGCAGTGCCAAGGAGAACATATAGCTAGCAGTGCCAAGGAGAACATATAGCTAGCAGTGCCAAGGAGAAGATATAATTAGCAGTGCCAAGGAGAACATATACCTAGTAGTGCCAAAGAGAAGATATAACTAGCAGTGCCAAGGAGAACATATAGCTAGCAGTGCCAAGGAGAAGATATAATTAGCAGTGCCAAGGAGAACATATAGCTAGCACTGTCAGGGAGAACATATAGGTAGCAGTGCCAAGGAGAACATATACCTAGTAGTGCCAAGGAGAAGATGTAACTAGCAGTGCCAAGGAGAACATATAGCTAGCAGTGCCAAGGAGAAGATATAATTAGCAGTGCCAAGGAGAACATATAGCTAGCAGTGTCAGGGAGAACATATAGCTAGCAGTGCCAAGGAGAACATATAGCTAGCCGTGTCAAGGAGAAGATATAGCTAGCAGCGCCAAGAACATATAACCAGCTGTGCCAAGGAGAAGATATAGCTAGCAGTGCCAAGGAGAAGATATAGCTAGCAGTGCCAAGGAGAAGATATAGCTAGCAGTGCCAAAGAGAACATATAGCTAGCAGTGCCAGGGTTAACTAGCTGTGCCAAGGAGAACATATAGCTAGCAGTGCCAGGGATAACTAGCAGTGCCAAGGAGAACATATAGCTAGCAGTGCCAGGGATAACTAGCTGTGCCAAGGAGAACATATAGCTAGCAGTGTCAAGGAGAACATATAGCTAGCAGTGCCAAGGAGAACATATAGCTAGCAGTGCCAAAGAGAACATATAGCAGCAGTGCCAAGGAGAAGATATAACTAGCAGTGCCAAGGAGAAGATATAGCTAGCAGGGCCAAGGACAAGATATAGCTAGCAGTGCCAATTAGAACATATAGCTAGCAGTGCCAAGGAGAATATATAGCTAGCAGTGCTAAGGAGAACATATAGCTAGCAGTGCCAAGGAGAATATATAGCTAGCAGTGCCAAGGAGAGCATATAGGTAGCAGTGCCAAGGAGAACATATAGCTAGCCGTGCCAAGGAGAAGATATAGCTAGCAGTGCCAAGGAGAACATATAGCTAGCAGTGCCAAGGAGAACATATAGCTAGCAGTGCCAAGGAGAACATATAGCTAGCAGTGCCAAAGAGAAGATATAGCTAGCAGTGCCAAGGAGAAGATATAGCTAGCAGTGCCAAGAAGTACATATAGCTAGCAGTGCCAGGGAGAACATATAGCTAGCAGTGCCAGGGAGAACATATAGCTAGCAGTGCCAGGGAGAACATATAGCTAGCAGTGCCAAGGAGAACATATAGCTAGCAGTGCCAGGGAGAACATATAGCTAGCAGTGCCAAGGAGAACATATAGCTAACAGTGCCAGGGAGAACATATAGCTAGCAGTGCCAAGGAGAACATATAGCTAGCAGTGCCAGGGAGAACATATAGCTAGCAGTGCCAGGGAGAACATATAGCTAGCAGTGCCAGTGAGAAGATATAATTAGCAGTGTCAAAAAGAACATATAGCTAGCAGTGCCAAGGAGAAGATATAACTAGCAGTGCCAGGGAGAACATATAGCTAGCAGTGCCAGGGAGAACATATAGCTAGCAGTGCCAAGAACATATAACCAGCAGTGCCAAGGAGAATATATAGCTAGCAGTGCCAAGGAGAACATATAGCTAGCACTGCCAAGGAGAACGTATAGCTAGCACTGCCAAGGAGAACGTATAGCTAGCAGTGCCAAGGAGAACATATAGCTAGCAGTGCCAAAGAGAACATATAGTTAGCAGTGCCAAGAACATATAGCTTGCAGTGCCAAGGAGAACATATAGCTAGCAGTGCCAAGGAGAACATATAGCTTGCAGTGCCAAGGAGAACATATAGCTAGCAGTGCTAAGGAGAACATATAGCTAGCAGTGCCAAGGAGAACATATAGCTAGCAGTGCCAAGAACATATAGCTAGCAGTGCCAAGGAGAACATATAGCTAGCGGTGCCAAAGAGAACATATAGTTAGCAGTGCCAAGGAGAACATATATGTAGCACTGCCAAGGAGAACATAGAGCTAGCAGTGCCAAGGAGAACATATAGCTAGCAGTGCCAAGGAGAACATATAGCTAGCAGTGCCAAGGAGAACATATAGCTAGCAGTGCCAGGGACAACATATAGCTAGCAGTGCCAAGGAGAACATATAGCTAGCAGTGCCAAGGAGAACATATAGCTAGCAGTGCCAAGGAGAACATATAGCTAGCAGTGCCAGGGAGAATATATAGCTAGCAGTGCCAAGGAGAACATATAACTAGCAGTGCCAAAGAGAACATATAGCTAGCAGTGCCAAGGAGAACATATAGCTAGCAGTGCCAGGGAGAACATATAGCTAGCAGTGCCAAGGAGAACATATAACTAACAGTGCCAAAGAGAACATATAGCTAGCACTGCCAGGGAGAACATATAGCTAGCAGTGCCAAGGAGAACATATAACTAACAGTGCCAAAGAGAACATATAGCTAGCAGTGCCAGGGAGAACATATAGCTAGCAGTGCCAAGGAGAACATATAGCTTGCAGTGCCAAGGAGAACATATAGCTAGCAGTGCTAAGGAGAACATATAGCTAGCAGTGCCAAGGAAAACATATAGCTAGCAGTGCCAAGAACATATAGCTAGCAGTGCCAAGGAGAACATATAACTAGCGGTGCCAAAGAGAACATATAGTTAGCAGTGCCAAGGAGAACATATATGTAGCACTGCCAAGGAGAACATAGAGCTAGCAGTGCCAAGGAGAACATATAGCTAGCAGTGCCAAGGAGAACATATAGCTAGCAGTGCCAAGGAGAACATATAGCTAGCAGTGCCAGGGACAACATATAGCTAGCAGTGCCAAGGAGAACATATAGCTAGCAGTGCCAAGGAGAACATATAGCTAGCAGTGCCAAGGAGAACATATAGCTAGCAGTGCCAGGGAGAACATATAGCTAGCAGTGCCAAGGAGAACATATAGCTAGCAGTGCCAGGGAGAACATATAGCTAGCAGTGCCAAGGAGAACATATAGCTAACAGTGCCAGGGAGAACATATAGCTAGCACTGCCAGGGAGAACATATAGCTAGCAGTGCCAGGGAGAACATATAGCTAGCAGTGCTAGGGAGAACATATAGCTAGCAGTGCCAGTGAGAAGATATAATTAGCAGTGTCAAAAAGAACATATAGCTAGCAGTGCCAAGGAGAAGATATAACTAGCAGTGCCAGGGAGAACATATAGCTAGCAGTGCCAGGGAGAACATATAGCTAGCAGTGCCAAGAACATATAACCAGCAGTGCCAAGGAGAATATATAGCTAGCAGTGCCAAGGAGAACATATAGCTAGCACTGCCAAGGAGAACGTATAGCTAGCACTGCCAAGGAGAACGTATAGCTAGCAGTGCCAAGGAGAACATATAGCTAGCAGTGCCAAAGAGAACATATAGTTAGCAGTGCCAAGAACATATAGCTTGCAGTGCCAAGGAGAACATATAGCTAGCAGTGCCAAGGAGAACATATAGCTTGCAGTGCCAAGGAGAACATATAGCTAGCAGTGCTAAGGAGAACATATAGCTAGCAGTGCCAAGGAGAACATATAGCTAGCAGTGCCAAGAACATATAGCTAGCAGTGCCAAGGAGAACATATAGCTAGCGGTGCCAAAGAGAACATATAGTTAGCAGTGCCAAGGAGAACATATATGTAGCACTGCCAAGGAGAACATAGAGCTAGCAGTGCCAAGGAGAACATATAGCTAGCAGTGCCAAGGAGAACATATAGCTAGCAGTGCCAAGGAGAACATATAGCTAGCAGTGCCAGGGACAACATATAGCTAGCAGTGCCAAGGAGAACATATAGCTAGCAGTGCCAAGGAGAACATATAGCTAGCAGTGCCAAGGAGAACATATAGCTAGCAGTGCCAGGGAGAACATATAGCTAGCAGTGCCAAAGAGAACATATAGCTAGCAGTGCCAAGGAGAACATATAGCTAGCAGTGCCAGGGAGAACATATAGCTAGCAGTGCCAAGGAGAACATATAACTAACAGTGCCAAAGAGAACATATAGCTAGCACTGCCAGGGAGAACATATAGCTAGCAGTGCCAAGGAGAACATATAACTAACAGTGCCAAAGAGAACATATAGCTAGCAGTGCCAGGGAGAACATATAGCTAGCAGTGCCAAGGAGAACATATAGCTTGCAGTGCCAAGGAGAACATATAGCTAGCAGTGCTAAGGAGAACATATAGCTAGCAGTGCCAAGGAAAACATATAGCTAGCAGTGCCAAGAACATATAGCTAGCAGTGCCAAGGAGAACATATAACTAGCGGTGCCAAAGAGAACATATAGTTAGCAGTGCCAAGGAGAACATATATGTAGCACTGCCAAGGAGAACATAGAGCTAGCAGTGCCAAGGAGAACATATAGCTAGCAGTGCGAAGGAGAACATATAGCTAGCAGTGCCAAGGAGAACATATAGCTAGCAGTGCCAGGGACAACATATAGCTAGCAGTGCCAAGGAGAACATATAGCTAGCAGTGCCAAGGAGAACATATAGCTAGCAGTGCCAAGGAGAACATATAGCTAGCAGTGCCAGGGAGAACATATAGCTAGCAGTGCCAAGGAGAACATATAACTAGCAGTGCCAAAGAGAACATATAGCTAGCAGTGCCAAGGAGAACATATAGCTAGCACTGCCAGGGAGAACATATAGCTAGCAGTGCCAAGGAGAACATATAACTAACAGTGCCAAAGAGAACATATAGCTAGCAGTGCCAGGGAGAACATATAGCTAGCAGTGCCAAGGAGAACATATAACTAACAGTGCCAAAGAGAACATATAGCTAGCACTGCCAGGGAGAACATATAGCTAGCAGTGCCAAGGAGAACATATAACTAACAGTGCCAAAGAGAACATATAGCTAGCAGTGCCAGGGAGAAGACTGAACGTGTTGCTTCTCACTCAGCTGAAAATGATACAAGTTACTGTAACCTGTCAGTCTATAGTACGTCGCATTTTGACGTATACTCTAAGGCCAAAAGTCGTCGTACTAGACAATGGCAGCGGCTAACGAAATTGACGTACTGTCCCGTTTTCTGTTTTGGGTCCTCTGGTGGGTTAGGATAAGGGCATTTTAGTACGACAGTTTCTTGACGTCGGGAAAGCTTAGGAAGGACAGGTGGAGTTACTGAGGCAGATCCCTTTCTCTCTGATCTACTTTTCCCTATCAATACCCACTCAGGTTCCTGCGCCACCGTAAGAGACGAAGGAAATTACTTCCACTCGAAACTAGTGTCAACAAGGCCTCTAAGACAAGACTAAGTCGCTAGATACTTGAGCCCAAACACTTGAGATGAACGGTCTCGCTTCATGCAGGGCGGCGTTCAATCCCCGACCGTCCAAGTGGTTTGGCACCATTCCTTCCCTCCCTCCCCCGTCCCATCCCAAATTCTTATCCTGATCCCTTTCCAGTACTATGTAGTCGTAATGGCTTGGCGTTTTTATCGGGTTGTTCCCTTTCATTCCCCTACATACTTGAAAGACATCACCTTTCACCTGATGCTATCTTTCAAGCTGGCCACTGACGAAGAAAGCTGGCCACTGACGAAGAAAGCTGGCCACTGACGAAGAAAGCTGGCCACTGACGAAGAAAGCTGGCCACTGACGAAGGAAGGTGGTCACTGACGAAGAAAGCTGACCACTGACGAAGAAAGCTGGCCCACTGACGAAGAAAGCTGGCCACTGACGAAGAAAGCTGGCCACTGACGAAGAAAGCTGGCCACTGACGAAGAAAGCTGGCCACTGACGAAGAAAGCTGGCCACTGATGAAGAAAGCTGGCCACTGATGAAGAAAGCTGGCCCACTGACGAAGAAAGCTGGCCACTGACGAAGAAAGCTGGCCCACTGACGAAGAAAGCTGGCCACTGACGAAGAAAGCTGGCCACTGACGAAGAAAGCTGGCCACTGACGAAGAAAGCTGGCCCACTGACGAAGAAAGCTGGCCCACTGACGAAGAAAGCTGGCCCACTGATGAAGAAAGCTGGCCACTGACGAAGAAAGCTGGCCACCGACGAAGAAAGCTGGCCACTGACGAAGAAAGCTGGCCACTGACGAAGAAAGCTGGCCACTGACGAAGAATGCTGGCCCACTGACGAAGAAAGCTGGCCACTGACGAAGAAAGCTGGCCACTGACGAAGAAAGCTGGCCACTGACGAAGAAAGCTGGCCACTGACGAAGAAAGCTGGCTACTGATGAAGAAAGCTGGCCACTGATGAAGGAAGCTGGCCCACTGACGAAGAAAGCTGGCCACTGACGAAGAAAGCTGGCCGCTGACGAAGAAAGCTGGCCACTGACGAAGAAAGCTGGCCACTGACGAAGAAAGCTGGCCACTGACGAAGAAAGCTGGCCACTGACGAAGAAAGCTGGCCCACTGACGAAGAAAGCTGGCCACTGACGAAGAAAGCTGGCCGCTGACGAAGAAAGCTGGCCACTGACGAAGAAAGCTGGCCACTGACGAAGAAAGCTGGCCACTGACGAAGAAAGCTGGCCCACTGACGAAGAAAGCTGGCCACTGACGAAGAAAGCTGGCCACTGACGAAGAAAGCTGGCCACTGACGAAGAAAGCTGGCCCACTGACGAAGAAAGCTGGCCACTGACGAAGAAAGCTGGCCACTGACGAAGAAAGCTGGCCACTGACGAAGAAAGCTGGCCACTGACGAAGAAAGCTGGCCACTGACGAAGAAAGCTGGCCACTGATGAAGAAAGCTGGCCACTGATGAAGAAAGCTGGCCCACTGACGAAGAAAGCTGGCCACTGACGAAGAAAGCTGGCCACTGACGAAGAAAGCTGGCCCACTGACGAAGAAAGCTGGCCACTGACGAAGAAAGCTGGCCACTGACGAAGAAAGCTGGCCACTGACGAAGAAAGCTGGCCCACTGACGAAGAAAGCTGGCCCACTGATGAAAAAAGCTGGCCACTGACGAAGAAAGCTGGCCACCGACGAAGAAAGCTGGCCACTGACGAAGAAAGCTGGCCCACTGACGAAGAAAGCTGGCCACTGACGAAGAAAGCTGGCCACTGACGAAGAAAGCTGGCCCACTGACGAAGAAAGCTGGCCACTGACGAAGAAAGCTGGCCACTGACGAAGAAAGCTGGCCACTGACGAAGAAAGCTGGCCACTGACGAAGAAAGCTGGCTACTGATGAAGAAAGCTGGCCACTGATGAAGGAAGCTGGCCCACTGACGAAGAAAGCTGGCCACTGACGAAGAAAGCTGGCCACTGATGAAGAA
The DNA here is from genome assembly GCF_040958095.1 of Procambarus clarkii. NCBI lineage: Eukaryota > Metazoa > Arthropoda > Malacostraca > Decapoda > Cambaridae > Procambarus > Procambarus clarkii. The sequence goes on along the minus strand of NC_091169.1, from coordinate 47,133,710 downwards.
AGCTGGCCCACTGACGAAGAAAGCTGGCCACTGACGAAGAAAGCTGGCCCACTGACGAAGAAAGCTGGCCACTGATGAAGAAAGCTGGTCACTGATGAAGAAAGCTGGCCCACTGACGAAGAAAGCTGGCCACTGATGAAGAAAGCTGGTCACTGACGAAGAAAGTTGGCCACTGACGAAGAAAGCTGGCCACTGATGAAGAAAGCTGGCCCACTGACGAAGAAAGCTGGCCACTGACGAAGAAAGCTGGTCACTGATGAAGAAAGCTGGTCACTGACGAAGAAAGCTGGTCACTGATGAAGAAAGCTGGTCACTGATGAAGAAAGCTTGTCACTGACGAAGAAAGCTGGCCACTGACGAAGAAAGCTGGCCCACTGACGAAGAAAGCTGGCCCACTGACGAAGAAAGCTGGCCACTGACGAAGAAAGCTGGTCACTGATGAAGAAAGCTGGTCACTGATGAAGAAAGCTGGTCACTGATGAAGAAAGCTTGTCACTGACGAAGAAAGCTGGTCACTGATGAAGAAAGCTTGTCACTGACGAAGAAAGCTGGCCACTGACGAAGAAAGCTGGCCACTGACGAAGAAAGCTTGTCACTGACGAAGAAAGCTGGTCACTGATGAAGAAAGCTGGTCACTGATGAAGAAAGCTGGTCACTGATGAAGAAAGCTTGTCACTGACGAAGAAAGCTGGCCACTGACGAAGAAAGCTGGCCCACTGACGAAGAAAGCTGGCCACTGATGAAGAAAGCTGGCCACTGACGAAGAAAGCTGGCCACTGATGAAGAAAGCTGGCCCACTGATGAAGAAAGCTGGCCCACTGATGAAGAAAGCTGGCCACTGATGAAGAAAGCTGGCCACTGACGAAGAAAGCTGGCCACTGACGAAGAAAGCTGGCCACTGACCCGGAGGAGGGCCTGGGGCTGACGCTGTTTATAAAAGGCAAGCCAAGACATCAGTAGAACACTATTGACCAAAGCCTTGCTCCAAGTTCTCAGAACCATCTTTGAAAAATCTTTGTGGAAACCGAAAAGATTTGACAAACTGCAAATTGGGTTTACAGATTAAACAAAATGTGCATTTCTGTCGTTAAACGACTTTAACGACTTTAACGACATTAACGACTTTAACGACTTTAACGACTTTAACGACTTTAACGACATTAACCTCAAGAGACTTGGAGTTCATAGGAATCTTCTATATATCATTGGAAACTACTTCAGTAACCGCGAACCTTTCGAGCTTCGAGCAATTGTAGGTCTAAGAGACTCAATCATCGTCCTAATTCAGTACAGTGCTGGAGTGCGCGTCCCCACCTCAGGAGCCTCGTCCCCAAACCCGGACCAACACATGTCTACACCCCGTACCATCCACATCAATGTTATTATGGAAGGATTATGTATGAGATTATTTTAGACTGGCAACATTACAAATATACACTCAGTAACCAGATATCTTGAGGTTATCTTGAGATGAGTTCGGGGCTTAGTGTCGCAGCGTCTTTTTGTTACACACTCCAGGGAGCTCCCCGTAGCAGCTGTCTAACTCCAAGGTACCTATTTACTGCTAGGTAACAGGGGCATCAGGTTGAAAGAAACATTTTGACCATTTGTCTCCGTTTCCACCGGGGGTCGAACCCAGAACCTCAGGACTACGAATCCGAAGCGCTCTCCACTCAGCTGTCAGGCGCCAAAATATACACACACAGTCACCACATATACACACAGTCACCACATATACACACAGTCACCACATATACACACAGTCACCACATACACACAGTCACCACATATACACAGTCACCACATATATACACAGTCACCACATATATACACAGTCACCACATACACACACAGTCACCACATATACACACAGTCACCACATATACACACAGTCACCACATATACACACAGTCACCACACATACACACAGTCACCACATACACACACAGTCACCACATACACACAGTCACCACATACACACACAGTCACCACATACACACAGTCACCACATATACACACAGTCACCACATATATACACAGTCACCACATATATACACAGTCACCACATATACACAGTCACCACATATACACAGTCACCACATATACACAGTCACCACACATACACAGTCACCACATATATACACAATCACCACATATACACACAGTCACCACATACACACACAGTCACCACATATACACACAGTCACCACACATACACACAGTCACCACATATACACACAGTCACCACACATACACACAGTCACCACATATACACACAGTCACCACATATACACAGTCACCACATATACACACAGTCACCACATATACACACAGTCACCACACATACACAGTCACCACATATACACACAGTCACCACATATACACACAGTCACCACATACATACACAGTCACCACATATACACACAGTCACCACATATACACACAGTCACCACATACATACACAGTCACCACATATACACACAGTCACCACACATACACAGTCACCACACATACACAGTCACCACATATACACAGTCACCACATATACACAGTCACCACATATACACACAGTCACCACATATACACACAGTCACCACATACATACACAGTCACCACATATACACACAGTCACCACATATACACAGTCACCACATACATACACAGTCACCACATATACACACAGTCACCACACATACACAGTCACCACATATACACACAGTCACCACATATACACACAGTCACCACATATACACACAGTCACCACATATACACACAGTCACCACATATACACACAGTCACCACATATACACAGTCACCACATATACACACAGTCACCACATATACACACAGTCACCACATATACACACAGTCACCACATATACACAGTCACCACATATACACACAGTCACCACATACATACACAGTCACCACATATACACACAGTCACCACATATACACAGTCACCACATACATACACAGTCACCACATATACACACAGTCACCACACATACACAGTCACCACATATACACACAGTCACCACATATACACACAGTCACCACATATACACAGTCACCACATATACACACAGTCACCACATATACACACAGTCACCACATATACACAGTCACCACATATACACACAGTCACCACATATACACACAGTCACCACATATACACACAGTCACCACATATACACAGTCACCACATATACACACAGTCACCACATATACACACAGTCACCACATATACACACAGTCACCACATATACACAGTCACCACATATACACACAGTCACCACATACATACACAGTCACCACATATACACACAATCACCACATATACACAGTCACCACATACATACACAGTCACCACATATACACACAGTCACCACACATACACAGTCACCACATATACACACAGTCACCACATATACACAGTCACCACATATACACACAGTCACCACATATACACACAGTCACCACATATACACACAGTCACCACATATACACAGTCACCACATATACACACAGTCACCACATATACACACAGTCACCACATATACACACAGTCACCACATATACACAGTCACCACATATACACACAGTCACCACATATACACACAGTCACCACATATACACACAGTCACCACATACATACACAGTCACCACATATACACACAGTCACCACACATACACAGTCACCACATATACACACAGTCACCACATATACACACAGTCACCACATATACACACAGTCACCACATATACACACAGTCACCACATATACACACAGTCACCACATACACACAGTCACCACATACACAGTCACCACATATACACACAGTCACCACACATACACACAGTCACCACACATACACACAGTCACCACATACACACAGTCACCACATACACACAGTCACCACATACACACAGTCACCACATACACACAGTCACCACATACACAGTCACCACATATACACACAGTCACCACATATACACACAGTCACCACATATACACACAGTCACCACACATACACACAGTCACCACATACACACAGTCACCACATATACACACAGTCACCACATATACACACAGTCACCACACATACACAGTCACCACATATACACACAGTCACCACACATACACAGTCACCACATATACACAGTCACCACATATACACACAGTCACCACATATACACACAGTCACCACATATACACAGTCACCACATATACACACAGTCACCACATATACACACTATCACCACATATACACACAGTCACCACATACATACACAGTCACCACATACACACACAGTCACCACATATACACAGTCACCACATATACACACAGTCACCACATACACACAGTCACCACATATACACACAGTCACCACATACACACAGTCACCACATATACACACAGTCACCACATACACACACAGTCACCACATACACACACAGTCACCACATACACACAGTCACCACATATACACACAGTCACCACATATACACACAGTCACCACATACACACAGTCACCACATACACACAGTCACCACATATACACACAGTCACCACATATACACACAGTCACCACATATACACACAGTCACCACATATACACACAGTCACCACATATACACACAGTCACCACATATACACACAGCCACATACATACACAGTCACCACATATACACACAGCCACATACATACACAGTCACCACATATACACACAGTCACCACATATACACACAGCCACATACATACACAGTCACCACATATACACACAGCCACATACATACAGTCACCACATACACATAGTAACTTTCAGTTTCACTAGATGAGTACTTAGTCGTAATGGCTTAGCGCATTCTCCTGATCGTTCCCCCATCCTCTTCAATAACCACATCACAAATGAGAGTAAATGAAACAGGGCAACAGAGTACCGTAGAGTTTACCATGTACTGTGGGATTTTTAGCACCTCTTATAGTCTAGGGTAGCTGCACTAATGCAGATGTACCGAATATGTTAATAAAAAAAAAATAGACCTTTCAGACCAGTTGGCATGAGGTACCTGGAGCTTTGCAATTACTTTATTCACTCTCGTGTTCTTGAAGATATCCTCACAGTATACCCAAAATTTGCCAGTGCAGGCTATTAAACACATGGCTCTGTATGACTAACTATCCTGCGAGATGGGGACTTGTATTACCACTGCTACCTTATTCAATCTTGTGTTGTTGATATCCTCAAAATGCATCCGGAGTCTGCCAGAGCAGACCGCTTATCACATGCCTCTGTATGACTAACCATCCTGTGTGATGGGGATATTTTAGCATCACCTAGTTAGCTTTTTTGACACACTGTATTCCACTTCATATAGTCTAGGGTAGCTGCACTAATGCAGATGTACCTAATATGTTAAAAAAAAAAAAAAAAAAAATTTAGCACCTCGTAGCTAACTTTTTGACACACTGTACTCCCCTTCATATACTCTAGGGTACCTGCACAAATGCAGATGTACCTAATGAATTAATAAAAAAATAAGCATACTTCAGCGGAAGTCTGAGGACCATTAGAGGGGTCGGTTGCTAGAGGGCATTGCTATTTATTTCGTGGTTGACTTGTTTAGGGAGTATGCTTGGGAGTCCCCAGTGCCCAGGTTCGAATCCTCATCATGACTCCAACTGATTTTCTCAGCATTGATATCTTTGTTAAATATACTAGACTATTTTACTTGAAGTTTATTAGATCTCAAGTTGATTATCATGACTACTTCTTGGTACATCTTTCTGCCCCAAGATGTACCAAGACCATAAACACGAGGGAAGACCTGAACCTTCCCTCCATGTTGGAGAGAATCATACAAGTCAACATAACCTGTTTGCTGCTGAGAATAAAGGAATTTCAAATATACAGTATTTTGTATGGATTCAAACCCACACAAATATAACTCATTATAAAATGAACAAATTGCAGGCAAATTAGTATGTATCACGGATGGAGTTGAACTATCCAAAGGTATCCCTGTCTCTGTTAGATAATAATGTTTTAAACATTCAGGTCTGAAAGGACAAATTACACTCTAAAGGCATGAAAGAAAAAGTATTAAAAAGCTGTGATTTGTTCAGATCCGAAACCTATGTTTATGGGCAGCACAAAACGTCGACCAGACTGTTCGACACAGTGTATTCACACAACTAGGTGAATACAACTAGGTAAATGGTAAATAGTGGTTGCCAGGGTCAGGTTGGGTTACCGTTACCTGTGGCAGGTGGCTACAGGTGACGGATCTCCAGGTGCAAACTCCAGGTACAAACTCTG
>NC_091169.1:47082386-47119886 GCF_040958095.1 Procambarus clarkii | reverse complement strand
GGTGACGGTCACTGGGCCCCCACCGTCACCTGCTGGTGGTGGTGACGGTCACTGGGCCCCCACCGTCACCTGCTGCTGGTGGTGACGGTCACTGGGCCCCCCACCGTCACCTGCTGGTGGTGACGGTCACTGGGGCCCCACCGTCACCTGCTGGTGGTGACGGTCACTGGGCCCCCACCGTCACCTGCTGGTGGTAGTGACGGTCACTGGGCCCCCCACCGTCACTTGCTGCTCGTGACGGTCACTGGGGCCCCCAGCGTCACCTGCTGGTGGTAGTGACGGTCACTGGGCCCCCAGCGTCACCTGCTGCTCGTGACGATCACTGGGCCCCCACCGTCACCTGCTGGTGGCGGTGACGGTCACTGGGGCCCCCACCGTCACCTGCTGGTGCTGGTGACGGTCACTGGGCCCCCACCGTCACCTGCTGCTGGTGGTGACGGTCACTGGGCCCCCACCGTCACCTGCTGGTGGTGGTGACGGTCACTGGGCCCCCACCGTCACCTGCTGCTGGTGGTGACGGTCACTGGGCCCCCCACCGTCACCTGCTGGTGGTGACGGTCACTGGGGCCCCAGCGTCACCTGCTGGTGGTGACGGTCACTGGGCCCCCACCGTCACCTGCGGCTGGTGGTGGTGACGGTCACTGGCCCCCACCGTCACCTGCTGCTGGTGGTGACGGTCACTGGGGCCCCACCGTCACCTGCTGCTGGTGGTGACGGTCACTGGCCCCCACCGTCACCTGCTGGTGGTGGTGACGGTCATTGGGGCCCCACCGTCACCTGCTGCTGGTGGTGACGGTCACTGGGCCCCCACCGTCACCTGCTGGTGGTGGTGACGGTCACTGGGGACCCACCGTCACCTGCTGCTGGTGGTGACGGTCACTGGCCCCCACCGTCACCTGCTGGTGGTGGTGACGGTCAGTGGGGCCCCACCGTCACCTGCTGCTGGTGACGGTCACTGGGCTCCCACCGTCACCTGCTGGTGGTGACGGTCACTGGGCTCCCACCGTCACCTACTGGTGGTGGTGACGGTCACTGGGCTCCCACCGTCACCTGCTGGTGGTGGTGACGGTCACTGGGCCCCCACCGTCACCTGCTGCTGGTGGTGACGGTCACTGGGGCCCCACCGTTACCTGCTGCTGGTGGTGGTGACGGTCACTGGGCCCCCACCGTCACCTGCTGGTGGTGGTGACGGTCACTGGGCCCCACCGTCACCTGCTGGTGGTGGTGACGGTCACTGGGCCCCATCGTCACCTGCTGGTGGTGGTGACGGTCACTGGGCCCCACCGTCACCTGTTGCTGCTGGTGGTGACGGTCACTGGGCCCCACCGTCACCTGCTGCTGGTGGTGGTGACGGTCACTGGGCCCCCACCGTCACCTGCTGGTGGTGACGGTCACTGGGCCCCAGCGTCACCTGCTGGTGGTAGTGACGGTCACTGGGGCCCCACCGTCACCTGCTGGTGGTGGTGACGGTCACTGGGCCCCCAACGTCACCTGTTGCTGCTGGTGGTGACGGTCACTGGGCCCCCACCGTCACCTGCTGCTGGTGGTGGTGACGGTCACTGGGCCCCCACTGTCACCTGCTGGTGGTGACGGTCACTGGGCCCCAGCGTCACCTGCTGCTGGTGGTGACGGTCACTGGGCCCCCACCGTCACCTGCTGCTGGTGGTGACGGTCACTGGGCCCCACCGTTACCTGCTGGTGGTGGTGACGGTCACTGGGGCCCCACCGTCACCTGCTGCCTCCGGATGGTGGTGACTTTCACTGGGGCCCCACCGTCACCTGCTGGTGGTGGTGACGGTCACTGGGCCCCCACCGTCACCTGTTGCTGCTGGTGGTGGTGATGGTCACTGGGCCCCACCGTCACCTGCTGCTGCTGGTGGTGACGGTCACTGGGCCCCCACCGTCACCTGTTGCTGCTGGTGGTGGTGACGGTCACTGGGCCCCCACCGTCACCTGCTGCTGCTGGTGGTGACGGTCATTGGGGCCCACCGTCACCTGCTGGTGGTGGTGACGGTCACTGGGCCCCCACCGTCACCTGCTGCTGGTGGTGGTGACGGTCACTGGGCCCCACCGTCACCTGCTGGTGGTGGTGACGGTCAGTGGGCCCCCACCGTCACCTGCTGGTGGTGGTGACGGTCACTGGGCCCCCACCGTCACCTGCTGGTGGTGGTGACGGTCACTGGGGCCCCCACCGTCACCTACTGCTGGTGGTGGTGGTGACGGTCACTGGGCCCCCACCGTCACCTGCTGCTGGTGGTGACGGTCACTGGGGCCCCCACCGTCACCTGCTGCTGGTGGTGACGGTCACTGGGGCCCCACCGTCACCTGCTGCTCGTGACGATCACTGGGGCCCCCAGCGTCACCTGCTGGTGGTAGTGACGGTCACTGGGCCCCCACCGTCACCTGCTGGTGGTGGTGACGGTCACTGGGGCCCCACCGTCACCTGCAGGTGGTGGTGACGATCACTGGGGCCCCCACCGTCACCTGCTGCTGGTGGTGACGGTCACTGGGGCCCCCACCGTCACCTGCTGGTGGTGGTGACGGTCACTGGGGCCCCCACCGTCACCTGCTGCTGGTGGTGACGGTCACTGGGCCCCCACCGTCACCTGCTGCTCGTGACGATCACTGGGGCCCCCAGCGTCACCTGCTGGTGGTAGTGACGGTCACTGGGCCCCCCACCGTCACCTGCTGCTCGTGACGATCACTGGGGCCCCCACCGTCACCTGCTGGTGGTAGTGACGGTCACTGGGCCCCCCACCGTCACCTGCTGCTCGTGACGATCACTGGGGCCCCCAGCGTCACCTGCTGGTGGTAGTGACGGTCACTGGGCCCCCAGCGTCACCTGCTGCTCGTGACGATCACTGGGCCCCCACCGTCACCTGCTGGTGGTGATGACGGTCACTGGGGCCCCACCGTCACCTGCTGCTGGTGGTGGTGGTGACGATCACTGGGCCCCCACCGTCACCTGCTGGTGGTGATGACGGTCACTGGGGCCCCACCGTCACCTGCTGCTGGTGGTGGTGGTGACGATCACTGGGCCCCCACCGTCACCTGCTGGTGGTGGTGACGGTCACTGGGGCCCCCAGCGTCACCTGCTGCTCGTGACGATCACTGGGGCCCCCAGGTGACGGCAGTAAGACCTTATATGAAGCACAAGTTCGTTCCCAACTATATTCGTTCGCGGTTCTCCTGGATGGCCGGCCCCTATCCGGATGTATCCGGATTGTGGAGAACGGAGAAAACCGAGCAAATATCTGCATCTCTAATCCTGTGTTTTGTATCTGTACGTCAGAGCAGTAAGGGAGGGGGTTATCAGGGGAAAGCGCCAGGTCATTGCGACTATATAGAGCACTGAACATTAGAGAAATATTGTTGGCGTTTTATTATAGACAACGAAATTGTTCTCAAGGCTCCCTATCTGGACCAACTTCGGGGGGCAACCAGAAACCGGCCGCGACAACACAAGACGCTCAGCCATAACCAGCTACCCTGCTGGCTGTGTCATTATAAACAACACAATTATCAGCGATAATTCATTCCCAGGCCGACACGCATTTGGAACATGTTTGCTCAACACATTCACATGAAAACATCAAAGGTTCATTACAAATGTACACAACCACTTACGGAACCTGTTCATCTTTCCTCAATAACAGCCGCTGTGTTTACATTGTCTAAACGGTTTGTGACTTTCAAAACTTGCCACCACAAGTGTCGCAAACGGTTAAGAGTTCCCGTTCTCTATACTAGGCTCTCTGGGGCTCCAGTAAACCAAACAGACACTCACTTTAAGGCACAAGTAAACTACATGTACAATCAGTGTAGAGATAGTGTACCGGAGAAGTGCTGCCCTCAAAAGTGTACAGGAAAAGAAATACCAGTTTACTGGTTGTTCTTCTAGTGAAAGTCAGGTCAATCTTAAGTTATTTACATATGTACAAGTTACATCAAACTCAGTAATCACTGGAACTCCAAACTCAAGCTTGATGCTGCAAAGTTGTACATGTCAAGCTCAAGGTATATGGAGCTTAACAACATGGGTACACTACTTGTCAGGTAAATGCTGCTAAGTTAAACTAGCCACGAGCTTAGTTTACATAAAACTTAGGAGCACTGGTACGCTCTTCTGCATTAGATGTGAATATAGGTTAACGTGGTCAAGTTAGAACCACTATGAACTTTACCAGACTTTAGTTCCTATGGACTACCAATATTAAAGTCTCTCTAGACTCTACAACGGTAAAGTATCTAATACTAGACAACTTTAACTATCTAGTTCTCGGCAACTTAAAGTATCACGACCTTAACGATCTTAGTTACAAGGACTCACTCAAGTCCCCCAAGGACTGGCAGGGTCAATAATGACTAACCAAAATGGTTAGAGTCCCAAATGGCTTCGCAAACGTCAATGTCCGCACACTGTTACATCAGAATGACTTTAGGAGCGAAGGTGCTGACCTCTTAAGGTCCCAAGATATACCTGGAGAGGGTTCTGGGAGTTCTTCTACTCCCCGAGCCCGGCCTGAGGCCAGGCTCGACCTGTGACAACTTGGTCCAACAGGCTGTTGCTTGGAGCGGCCCGCAGGCTCACATATCCACCACAGCCTGGTTGGTCCGGCACTTCTTGCAATAACTTGTCCAAGTGCCTCTTGAATACATCCACCTTTGTTCCAGCAATATTTCTAATACTTGCTGGGAGGGTGTTGAACAGCTGAGGACCTCTGATGTCCAGACAGTGTTCTCTGATTGTGCCTATGGCATCTCTACTCTTTAATGTTTCTGTTCTGCATTTCCTTCCGTGTCTTTTGCTCCAGTATGTTGTTATTCTACTGTGCAAATTTGGGACTTGGCCCTCCAGTATCTTCCATGTATATATTATTTGATATCTTCCTCGTCTCCTTTCCATTGAGTACATTTTGAGAGCTTTGAGACGGTCCCAATAATTCACATGTTTTATTGTTTCTCTGCGTGCCGTGCATGTTCTCTGCATGCCCTCTAATTCAGAGATCTCTCCTGCTCTGAAAGGGGAAGTGAGTACCGAGCAATACTCAAGACGGGACAGCTCCAGTGATTTAAATAGTATTAACATTGCTGTGGGGGTCTTTCAACGTTCTCATATTCCGTCCTATCATTGTCCTGGCCGCCGCCGCCATATTTACTCGGTTATGTTCACTAAATGTCAGGTCTTCACACATCGTAATTCCCAACATGTTTACATGTTATTTTCCTTCTATGTGTCTGTGTCCTGTACCCTGTGTCCTGTACCCTTTGTCCTGTACCCTGTGTCCTGTACCTTGTGTCCTGTACCCTGTGTCCTGTACCTTGTGTCCTGTACCCTGTGTCCTGTACCTTGTGTCCTGTACCCTGTGTCCTGTACCCTGTGTCCTGTACCCTTTGTCCTGTACCCTTTGTCCTGTACCCTGTGTCCTGTACCCTTTGTCCTGTACCCTTTGTCCTGTACCCTGTGTCCTGTACCTTGTGTCCTGTACCCTTTGTCCTGTACCCTGTGTCCTGTACCCTATGTCCTGTACCCTGTGTCCTGTACCTTGTGTCCTGTACCCTGTGTCCTGTACCCTGTGTCCTGTACCCTATGTCCTGTACCCTGTGTCCTGTACCCTGTGTCCTGTACCCTATGTCCTGTACCCTGTGTCCTGTACCCTGTGTCCTGTACCCTGTGTCCTGTACCCTGTGTCCTGTACCCTGTGTCCTGTACCTTGTGTCCTGTACCCTGTGTCCTGTACCCTGTGTCCTGTACCCTGTGTCCTGTACCCTATGTCCTGTACCCTGTGTCCTGTACCCTGTGTCCTGTACCCTGTGTCCTGTACCCTGTGTCCTGTACCCTGTGTCCTGTACCCTGTGTCCTGTACCCTATGTCCTGTACCCTGTGTCCTGTACCCTGTGTCCTGTACCCTGTGTCCTGTACCCTGTGTCCTGTACCCTATGTCCTGTACCCTGTGTCCTGTACCCTGTGTCCTGTACCCTGTGTCCTGTACCCTATGTCCTGTACCCCTGTGTCCTGTACCTTGTGTCCTGTACCCTGTGTCCTGTACCCTGTGTCCTGTACCCTGTGTCCTGTACCCTGTGTCCTGTACCCTGTGTCCTGTACCCTATGTCCTGTACCCTGTGTCCTGTACCCTGTGTCCTGTACCCTGTGTCCTGTACCCTGTGTCCTGTACCCTGTGTCCTGTACCCTGTGTCCTGTACCCTGTGTCCTGTACCCTATGTCCTGTACCCTGTGTCCTGTACCCTGTGTCCTGTACCCTGTGTCCTGTACCCTGTGTCCTGTACCCTATGTCCTGTACCCTGTGTCCTGTACCCTGTGTCCTGTACCTTGTGTCCTGTACCCTGTGTCCTGTACCCCTGTGTCCTGTACCCTATGTCCTGTACCCTGTGTCCTGTACCCTATGTCCTGTACCCTGTGTCCTGTACCCCTGTGTCCTGTACCCTGTGTCCTGTACCTTGTGTCCTGTACCTTGTGTCCTGTACCCTGTGTCCTGTACCCTATGTCCTGTACCCTGTGTCCTGTACCCCTGTGTCCTGTACCCTATGTCCTGTACCCTGTGTCCTGTACCCTGTGTCCTGTACCCTGTGTCCTGTACCCTGTGTCCTGTACCTTGTGTCCTGTACCCTGTGTCCTGTACCCTATGTCCTGTACCCTGTGTCCTGTACCCTGTGTCCTGTACCCTGTGTCCTGTACCCTGTGTCCTGTACCTTGTGTCCTGTACCCTGTGTCCTGTACCCTGTGTCCTGTACCCTATGTCCTGTACCCTGTGTCCTGTACCCTGTGTCCTGTACCCTGTGTCCTGTACCCTATGTCCTGTACCCTGTGTCCTGTACCCTGTGTCCTGTACCCTGTGTCCTGTACCTTGTGTCCTGTACCCTGTGTCCTGTACCCTATGTCCTGTACCCTGTGTCCTGTACCTTGTGTCCTGTACCCTGTGTCCGGTACCTTGTGTCCTGTACCCTGTGTCCTGTACCCTATGTCCTGTACCCTGTGTCCTGTACCTTGTGTCCTGTACCCTGTGTCCTGTACCCTATGTCCTGTACCCTGTGTCCTGTACCCTATGTCCTGTACCCTGTGTCCTGTACCTTGTGTCCTGTACCCTGTGTCCTGTACCCTTTGTCCTGTACCCTGTGTCCTGTACCTTGTGTCCTGTACCCTGTGTCCGGTACCCTGTGTCCGGTACCCTGTGTCCTGTACCCTGTGTCCTGTACCTTGTGTCCTGTACCCTGTGTCCTGTACCCTATGTCCTGTACCCTGTGTCCTGTACCTTGTGTCCTGTACCCTGTGTCCGGTACCCTGTGTCCTGTACCTTGTGTCCTGTACCCTGTGTCCTGTACCCTTTGTCCTGTACCCTGTGTCCTGTACCTTGTGTCCTGTACCCTGTGTCCGGTACCCTGTGTCCGGTACCCTGTGTCCTGTACCCTGTGTCCTGTACCTTGTGTCCTGTACCCTGTGTTCTGTACCCTGTGTCTTGTACCCTGTGTCCTGTACCCTGTGTCCTGTACCTTGTGTCCTGTACCCTGTGTTCTGTACCCTGTGTCCTGTACCCTGTGTCCTGTACGCTGTGTCCTGTACCCTGTGTCCTCTAGCTTGTGTCCTGTACCCTGTGTCCTGTACCCTGTGTCCTGTACCCTGTGTTCTGTACCCTGTGTCCTGTACCCTGTGTCCTGTACCCTGTGTCCTGTACCTTGTGTCCTGTACCCTGGGTTCTGTACCCTGTGTCCTGTACCCTGTGTCCTGTACCCTGTGTTCTGTACCCTGTGTCCTGTACCCTGTGTCCTGTACCCTGTGTCCTGTACCCTGTGTCCGGTACCTTGTGTCCTGTACCCTGTGTCCTGCACCTTGTGTCCTGTACCCTGTGTCCGGTACCCTGTGTCCTGCACCCTGTGTCCGGTACCCTGTGTCCTGTACCCTGTGTCCTGTACCCTGTGTCCTGTACCCTGTGTCCTGTACCCTGTGTCCTGTACCCTGTGTTCGGTACCCTGTGTCCTGTACCCTGTGTCCTGTGCCCTGTGTCCTGTACCCTGTGTCCGGTACCCTGTGTCCTGTACCCTGTGTCCTGTACCCTGTGTCCGGTACCCTGTGTCCTGTACCCTGTGTCCGGTACCCTGTGTCCTGTACCCTGTGTCCTGTACCCTGTGTCCGGTACCCTTTGTCCTGTACCCTGTGTCCTGTACCCTGTGTCCTGTACCCTGTGTCCTGTACCCTGTGTTCGGTACCCTGTGTCCTGTACCCTGTGTCCTGTGCCCTGTGTCCTGTACCCTGTGTCCGGTACCCTGTGTCCTGTACCCTGTGTCCTGTACCCTGTGTCCGGTACCCTGTGTCCTGTACCCTGTGTCCTGTACCCTGTGTCCTGTACCCTGTGTCCTGTACCCTGTGTCCTGTACCCTGTGTCCTGTACCCTGTGTCCTGTACCCTGTGTCCGGTACCCTGTGTCCTGTACCCTGTGTCCTGTACCTTGTGTCCTGTACCCTGTGTCCTGTACCCTGTGTCCTGTACCTTGTGTCCTGTACCCTGTGTCCTGTACCCTATGTCCTGTACCCTGTGTCCTGTACCTTGTGTCCTGTACCCTGTGTCCGGTACCTTGTGTCCTGTACCCTGTGTCCTGTACCCTGTGTCCTGTACCCTGTGTCCTGTACCTTGTGTCCTGTACCCTGTGTCCTGTACCCTATGTCCTGTACCCTGTGTCCTGTACCTTGTGTCCTGTACCCTGTGTCCTGTACCCTATGTCCTGTACCCTGTGTCCTGTACCCTATGTCCTGTACCCTGTGTCCTGTACCTTGTGTCCTGTACCCTGTGTCCTGTACCCTTTGTCCTGTACCCTGTGTCCTGTACCTTGTGTCCTGTACCCTGTGTCCTGTACCCTGTGTCCTGTACCCTGTGTCCTGTACCCTGTGTCCTGTACCTTGTGTCCTGTACCCTGTGTCCTGTACCCTATGTCCTGTACCCTGTGTCCTGTACCTTGTGTCCTGTACCCTGTGTCCGGTACCCTGTGTCCTGTACCTTGTGTCCTGTACCCTGTGTCCTGTACCCTTTGTCCTGTACCCTGTGTCCTGTACCTTGTGTCCTGTACCCTGTGTCCGGTACCCTGTGTCCGGTACCCTGTGTCCTGTACCCTGTGTCCTGTACCTTGTGTCCTGTACCCTGTGTTCTGTACCCTGTGTCTTGTACCCTGTGTCCTGTACCCTGTGTCCTGTACCTTGTGTCCTGTACCCTGTGTTCTGTACCCTGTGTCCTGTACCCTGTGTCCTGTACCCTGTGTCCTGTACCTTGTGTCCTGTACCCTGTGTTCTGTACCCTGTGTCCTGTACCCTGTGTCCTGTACCCTGTGTCCTGTACGCTGTGTCCTGTACCCTGTGTCCTCTAGCTTGTGTCCTGTACCCTGTGTCCTGTACCCTGTGTCCTGTACCTTGTGTCCTGTACCCTGGGTTCTGTACCCTGTGTCCTGTACCCTGTGTCCTGTACCCTGTGTTCTGTACCCTGTGTCCTGTACCCTGTGTCCTGTACCCTGTGTCCTGTACCCTGTGTCCGGTACCTTGTGTCCTGTACCCTGTGTCCTGCACCTTGTGTCCTGTACCCTGTGTCCGGTACCCTGTGTCCTGCACCCTGTGTCCGGTACCCTGTGTCCTGTACCCTGTGTCCTGTACCCTGTGTCCTGTACCCTGTGTCCTGTACCCTGTGTCCTGTACCCTGTGTTCGGTACCCTGTGTCCTGTACCCTGTGTCCTGTGCCCTGTGTCCTGTACCCTGTGTCCGGTACCCTGTGTCCTGTACCCTGTGTCCTGTACCCTGTGTCCGGTACCCTGTGTCCTGTACCCTGTGTCCGGTACCCTGTGTCCTGTACCCTGTGTCCTGTACCCTGTGTCCGGTACCCTTTGTCCTGTACCCTGTGTCCTGTACCCTGTGTCCTGTACCCTGTGTCCTGTACCCTGTGTTCGGTACCCTGTGTCCTGTACCCTGTGTCCTGTGCCCTGTGTCCTGTACCCTGTGTCCGGTACCCTGTGTCCTGTACCCTGTGTCCTGTACCCTGTGTCCGGTACCCTGTGTCCTGTACCCTGTGTCCTGTACCCTGTGTCCTGTACCCTGTGTCCTGTACCCTGTGTCCTGTACCCTGTGTCCTGTACCCTGTGTCCTGTACCCTGTGTCCGGTACCCTGTGTCCTGTACCCTGTGTCCTGTACCTTGTGTCCTGTACCCTGTGTCCTGTACCCTGTGTCCTGTACCTTGTGTCCTGTACCCTGTGTCCTGTACCCTATGTCCTGTACCCTGTGTCCTGTACCTTGTGTCCTGTACCCTGTGTCCGGTACCTTGTGTCCTGTACCCTGTGTCCTGTACCCTGTGTCCTGTACCCTGTGTCCTGTACCTTGTGTCCTGTACCCTGTGTCCTGTACCCTATGTCCTGTACCCTGTGTCCTGTACCTTGTGTCCTGTACCCTGTGTCCTGTACCCTATGTCCTGTACCCTGTGTCCTGTACCCTATGTCCTGTACCCTGTGTCCTGTACCTTGTGTCCTGTACCCTGTGTCCTGTACCCTTTGTCCTGTACCCTGTGTCCTGTACCTTGTGTCCTGTACCCTGTGTCCTGTACCCTGTGTCCTGTACCCTGTGTCCTGTACCCTGTGTCCTGTACCTTGTGTCCTGTACCCTGTGTCCTGTACCCTATGTCCTGTACCCTGTGTCCTGTACCTTGTGTCCTGTACCCTGTGTCCGGTACCCTGTGTCCTGTACCTTGTGTCCTGTACCCTGTGTCCTGTACCCTTTGTCCTGTACCCTGTGTCCTGTACCTTGTGTCCTGTACCCTGTGTCCGGTACCCTGTGTCCGGTACCCTGTGTCCTGTACCCTGTGTCCTGTACCTTGTGTCCTGTACCCTGTGTTCTGTACCCTGTGTCTTGTACCCTGTGTCCTGTACCCTGTGTCCTGTACCTTGTGTCCTGTACCCTGTGTTCTGTACCCTGTGTCCTGTACCCTGTGTCCTGTACCCTGTGTCCTGTACCTTGTGTCCTGTACCCTGTGTTCTGTACCCTGTGTCCTGTACCCTGTGTCCTGTACCCTGTGTCCTGTACGCTGTGTCCTGTACCCTGTGTCCTCTAGCTTGTGTCCTGTACCCTGTGTCCTGTACCCTGTGTCCTGTACCCTGTGTTCTGTACCCTGTGTCCTGTACCCTGTGTCCTGTACCCTGTGTCCTGTACCTTGTGTCCTGTACCCTGGGTTCTGTACCCTGTGTCCTGTACCCTGTGTCCTGTACCCTGTGTTCTGTACCCTGTGTCCTGTACCCTGTGTCCTGTACCCTGTGTCCTGTACCCTGTGTCCGGTACCTTGTGTCCTGTACCCTGTGTCCTGTACCTTGTGTCCTGTACCCTGTGTCCGGTACCCTGTGTCCTGCACCCTGTGTCCGGTACCCTGTGTCCTGTACCCTGTGTCCTGTACCCTGTGTCCTGTACCTTGTGTCCTGTACCCTGTGTCCTGTACCCTGTGTCCTGTACCCTGTGTCCTGTACCCTGTGTTCGGTACCCTGTGTCCTGTACCCTGTGTCCTGTGCCCTGTGTCCTGTACCCTGTGTCCGGTACCCTGTGTCCTGTACCCTGTGTCCTGTACCCTGTGTCCGGTACCCTGTGTCCTGTACCCTGTGTCCGGTACCCTGTGTCCTGTACCCTGTGTCCTGTACCCTGTGTCCGGTACCCTTTGTCCTGTACCCTGTGTCCTGTACCCTGTGTCCTGTACCCTGTGTCCTGTACCCTGTGTTCGGTACCCTGTGTCCTGTACCCTGTGTCCTGTGCCCTGTGTCCTGTACCCTGTGTCCGGTACCCTGTGTCCTGTACCCTGTGTCCTGTACCCTGTGTCCTGTACTCTGTGTCCTGTACCCTGTGTTCGGTACCCTGTGTCCTGTACCCTGTGTCCTGTGCCCTGTGTCCTGTACCCTGTGTCCGGTACCCTGTGTCCTGTACCCTGTGTCCTGTACCCTGTGTCCTGTACCCTGTGTCCTGTACCCTGTGTCCTGTACCCTGTGTCCTGTACCCTGTGTCCTGTACCCTGTGTTTGTTTAACTTCCTCGTTTCCACCAGACCTCAGTACCGGGAACTTATCACCGTTAAACATCAGGTTCTTTATTTATACAACACCAAGCCAACCACTGGCAGCTGATGTAAACAAGATTCCATCAACGGCGTATGCAAAGCTGGGCGAGCACTCTTGTATGCTCCGGCACCTGTACTCAGGTACCTTGTACCCAGGTACCTTGTACCCAGGTACCTTGTACCCAGGTACCGTACCCAGGTACCTTGTACCCAGGGGGTAACATACAAGGAACATTGTACACTGTACAATGTTCCTTGTATGTCACCCCCTGGGTACAAGAAACACTGTACACTACCGGTGGTGGACCAGAACTACAATATGTACATCAAGTGAGGAGTCCCCCCCCCCCACCAGAAAGACTGAAGTAACTACACCTTACCCACACGAACAGAGGAGATATGATCACGACATATATGTACTGTAAGATCCCTCGAAGCACCGACCAAGTGGACAGTCTCCATATTTACCATGGGGCCTCGTAGCCTGGTGGATAGCGCGCAGGACTCGTAATTCTGTGGCGCGGGTTCGATTCCCGCACGAGGCAGAAACAAATGGGCAAAGTTTCTTTCACCCTGAATGCCCCTGTTACCTAGCAGTAAATAGGTACCTGGGAGTTAGTCAGCTGTCACTGGCTGCTTCCTGGGAGTGGAGTCCTGGTCGAGGACCGGGCCGCGGGGACACTAAAGCCCCAAAATCATCTCAAGATAACCTCAAGATAACCATGACCAGAGGCAGGGCGAGAGGCCACGGCAAGACACTCTTGTGAGTCACAGGAACTGTAGAAAGAGGCCACGGCAAGACACTCTTGTGAGTCACACGAACTGTAGAAAGAGGC
Organism: Procambarus clarkii; assembly: GCF_040958095.1. NCBI lineage: Eukaryota > Metazoa > Arthropoda > Malacostraca > Decapoda > Cambaridae > Procambarus > Procambarus clarkii. The sequence goes on along the minus strand of NC_091169.1, from coordinate 47,106,974 downwards.
CACGGCAAGACACTCTTGTGAGTCACAGGAACTGTAGAAAGAGGCCACGGCAAGACACTCTTGTGAGTCACACGAACTGTAGAAAGAGGCCACGGCAAGACACTCTTGTGAGTCACAGGAACTGTAGAAAGTAGTACTTTACTGTAAGCAAAGTAAAACAACAATTAAAAGGAGTTAAAATAAGAGATAGTTGAGGTTAGTTTCGTGCACAGTTAGAGAGTCAGCGTTAAACAGCAGCAACAGAGTTGAGAGCCGTTACAGCGGGCGACCGTCGACTCAAAGGCGAGGCCCTGGAGTTGAAGATCGACTATGCCAACTCTGTTTTAGGTAAGAACTGCTAAATACACATTATACAGCATTCGTCTACACAAGCGTCTCGTCGCGCTTCTGTACAGAGCATCCCAGAGCTTCCCAGAGCTTCATACAGCTTCCCAGAGCTTCACAGAGCATACCAGAGCTTCCCAGAGCATCCCAGAGCTTCGCAGAGCTTCATACAGCTTCCCAGAGCTTCACAGAGCATCCCAGAGCTTCCCAGAGCTTCATACAGTTTCACAGAGCATCCCAGAGCTTCCTAGAGCTTCATACAGCTTCACAAGTTTCGTCACAGGAGCAATTTAGATAGAAGGTGAGGCGAGAATTTTTAATTTTTGGTAACAATGTAATTATGAGCAGAGTGTGTGTAAGCGTCAGACTTTTGACGGTTCCTTCACACGTCTACACTTTGTAATGTTTCTGACACGCTGCCACGCTCACATGAGAGGTCTGCACGGCCCCTTGACACGGCACCGTGTTCCCTCACGCTCCCTTGACACGGCACCGTGTTCCCTTACGCCCCCTTGACAGGGCACCGTGTTCCCTCACGCCCCCTTGACACGGCACCGTGTTCCCTCACGCCCCCTTGACACGGCACCGTGTTCCCTCACGCCCCCTTGACACGGCACCGTGTTCCCTCACGCCCCCTTGACACGGCACCGTGTTCCCTCACGCTCCCTTGACACGGCACCGTGTTCCCTCATGCTCCCTTGACGTGGCACCGTGTTCTCTCACGCTCCCTTGACACGGCACCGTGTTCCCTCCCGCCCCCTTGACACGGCACCGTGTTCCCTCACGCCCCCTTGACACGGCACCGTGTTCCCTCACGCTCCCTTGACACGGCACCGTGATCCCTCATGCTCCCTTGACACGGCACCGTGTTCTCTCACGCCCCCTTGACACGGCACCGTGTTCCCTCACGCTCCCTTGACACGGCACCGTGTTCCCTCACGCCCCCTTGACACGGCACCGTGTTCCCTCACGCCCCCTTGACACGGCACCGTGTTCCCTCACGCCCCCTTGACACGGCACCGTGTTCCCTCACGCCCCCTTGACACGGCACCGTGTTCCCTCACGCTCCCTTGACACGGCACCGTGATCCCTCATGCTCCCTTGACACGGCACCGTGTTCCCTCACGCTCCCTTGACACGGCACCGTGTTCTCTCACGCTCCCTTGACACGGCACCGTGTTCCCTCACGCCCCCTTGACACGGCACAGTGTTCCCTCACGCCCCCTTGACACGGCACCATGTTCCCTCACGCTCCCTTGACACGGCACCGTGATCCTACACGCCCCCTTGACACGGCACCGTGATCCTACACGCCCCCTTGACACGGCACCGTGTTCCCTCACGCCCCCTTGACACGGCACCGTGATCCTACACGCCCCCTTGACACGGCACCCTGTTCCCTCACGCTCCCTTGACACGGCACCGTGATCCTACACGCCCCCTTGACACGGCACCGTGATCCTACACGCCCCCTTGACACGGCACCGTGATCCCTCACGCCCCCTTGACACGGCACCGTGTTCCCTCACGCCCCCTTGACACGGCACCGTGATCCTCACGCCCCCTTGACACGGCACCGTGATCCTACACGCCCCCTTGACACGGCACCGTGATCCTACACGCCCCCTTGACACGGCACCGTGATCCCTCACGCCCCCTTGACACGGCACCGTGTTCCCTCACGCCCCCTTGACACGGCACCGTGATCCTCACGCCCCCTTGACACGGCACCGTGATCCTCACGCCCCCTTGACACGGCACCGTGTTCCCTCACGCCCCCTTGACACGGCACCGTGATCCTCACGCCCCCTTGACACGGCACCGTGATCCCTCACGCCCCCTTGACACGGCACCGTGTTCCCTCACGCCCCCTTGACACGGCACCGTGATCCTCACGCCCCCTTGACACGGCACCGTGATCCTCACGCCCCCTTGACACGGCACCGTGTTCCCTCACGCCCCCTTGACACGGCACCGTGATCCTCACGCCCCCTTGACACGGCACCGTGATCCTCACGCCCCCTTGACACGGCACCATGTTCCCTCACGCTCCCTTGACACGGCACCGTGATCCTCACGCCCCCTTGACACGGCACCGTGATCCTCACGCCCCCTTGACACGGCACCGTGATCCTACACGCCCCCTTGACACGGCACCGTGTTCCTACACGCCCCCTTGACACGGCACCGTGTTCCTACACACCTCTCACACCACCCACACAGCTACCTGCCTCCCATCCTACGTGTACTGTGCATAGAGACAGATTAATGTAGCAATTAGGCTTAAGAGAGAGAGAGAAGAGAGAGAGAGAATTATATTAAATATCACGAGGCAGATAATTGTTCCCTGAGACAGCCGTCAGCTGGCGGGCCGTGACTCGCTCGGTATCCTTCCGCTCGTGGAAGTAGTGCGGACAGGCAAGTGGGGGACACGACCAGACTACCTGTCCTAGCCTAGGGGGACACGACCAGACTACCTGTCCTAGCCTAGGGGGACACGACCAGACTACCTGTCCTAGCCTAGGGGGACACGACCAGACTACCTGTCCTAGCCTAGGGGGGACACGATCAGACTACCTGTCCTAGCCTAGGGGGACACGACCAGACTCCCTGTCCTAGCCTAGGGGGACACGACCAGACTACCTGTCCTAGCCTAGGGGGACACGACCAGACTACCTGTCCTAGCCTAGGGGGACACGGCCAGACTACCTGTCCTAGCCTAGGGGGACACGGCCAGACTCCCTGTCCTAGCCTAGGGGGACACGACCAGACTCCCTGTCCTAGCGTAGGGGGGCACGACCAGACTCCCTGTCATAGCCTAGGGGGACACGGCCAGACTCCCTGTCCTAGCCTGGTGGACACGACCAGACTCTCTGTCCTAGCCTAGCGGGACACGACCAGACTCCCTATCCTAGCCTAGGTGGACACGACCAGACTCCCTGTCCTAGCCTAGCGGGACACGACCAGACTCCCTGTCCTAGCCTAGGGGGACACGGCCAGACTCCCTGTCCTAGCCTAGGTGGACACGACCAGACTCCCTGTCCTAGCCTAGCGGGACACGACCAGACTCCCTGTCCTAACCTAGCGGGACACGATCAGACTCCCTGTCCTAGCCTAGGGGGACACGGCCAGACTCCTTGTCCAAGCCTAGGTGGACACGACCAGACTCCCTGTCCTAGCCTAGCGGGACACGACCAGACTCCCTGTCCTAGCCTAGCGGGACACGACCAGACTCCCTGTCCTAGCCTAGCGGGACACGACCAGACTCCCTGTCCTAACCTAGCGGGACACGACCAGACTCCCTGTCCTAGCCTAGGGGGACACGGCCAGACTCCCTGTCCTAGCCTAGGGGGACACGACCAGACTCCCTGTCCTAGCCTAGCGGGACACGACCAGACTCCCTGTCCTAGCCTAGCGGGACACGACCAGACTCCCTGTCCTAACCTAGCGGGACACGACCAGACTCCCTGTCCTAGCCTAGGGGGACACGGCCAGACTCCCTGTCCTAGCCTAGCGGGACACGACCAGACTCCCTGTCCTAGCCTAGGGGGACACGGCCAGACTCCCTGTCCTAGCCTAGGTGGACACGACCAGACTCCCTGTCCTAGCCTAGGGGGACACGGCCAGACTCCCTGTCCAAGCCTAGGTGGACACGACCAGACTCCCTGTCCTAGCCTAGGGGGACACGGCCAGACTCCCTGTCCTAGCCTAGCGGGACACGACCAGACTCCCTGTCCTAGCCTAGCGGGACACGACCAGACTCCCTGTCCTAACCTAGCGGGACACGACCAGACTCCCTGTCCTAGCCTAGGGGGACACGGCCAGACTCCCTGTCCTAGCCTAGCGGGACACGACCAGACTCCCTGTCCTAGCCTAGGGGGACACGGCCAGACTCCCTGTCCTAGCCTAGCGGGACACGACCAGACTCCCTGTCCTAGCCTAGCGGGACACGACCAGACTCCCTGTCCTAGCCTAGCGGGACACGACCAGACTCCCTGTCCTAACCTAGCGGGACACGACCAGACTCCCTGTCCTAGCCTAGGGGGACACGGCCAGACTCCCTGTCCTAGCCTAGCGGGACACGACCAGACTCCCTGTCCTAGCCTAGGGGGACACGGCCAGACTCCCTGTCCTAGCCTAGCGGGACACGACCAGACTCCCTGTCCTAGCCTAGGGGGACACGGCCAGACTCCCTGTCCTAGCCTAGCGGGACACGACCAGACTCCCTGTCCTAGCCTAGGGGGACACGGCCAGACTCCCTGTCCTAGCCTAGCGGGACACGACCAGACTCCCTGTCCTAGCCTAGGGGGACACGGCCAGACTCCCTGTCCTAGCCTAGCGGGACACGACCAGACTCCCTGTCCTAGCCTAGGGGGACACGGCCAGACTCCCTGTCCTAGCCTAGCGGGACACGACCAGACTCCCTGTCCTAGCCTAGGGGGACACGGCCAGACTCCCTGTCCTAGCCTAGGGGGACACGGCCAGACTCCCTGTCCTAGCCTAGGGGCACACGGCCAGACTCCCTGTCCTAGCCTAGGGGGACACGGCCAGACTCCCTGTCCTAGCCTAGCGGGACACGACCAGACTCCCTGTCCTAGCCTAGGGGGACACGGCCAGACTCCCTGTCCTAGCCTAGCGGGACACGACCAGACTCCCTGTCCTAGCCTAGGGGGACACGGCCAGACTCCCTGTCCTAGCCTAGCGGGACACGACCAGACTCCCTGTCCTAGCCTAGGGGGACACGGCCAGACTCCCTGTCCAAGCCTAGCGGGACACGGCCACACTCACCAAGAGTAGAGTCAGCGCCCACTGCCGGCCCGTACCCGCTCTGACACTCCGGGCACAACAAGGGTAGCAGGCGTGGCATATACCCCAGTGACACGTAGTCACCGATAGGTGAGTACTATTACCCATGACACCACCCACTTAACACTGCCCACCTGACACCACCCACTTAACAATGGCCACCTGACACCACCCACTTAACACTGCCCACCTGACACCACCTACTTAACACTACCCACCTGACACCACCCACTTAACACTGCCCACCTGACACCACCCACTTAACACTGCCCACCTGACACCACCCACTTAACACTGCCCACCTGACACCACCTACTTAACACTACCCACCTGACACCACCCACTTAACACTGCCCACCTGACACCACCCACTTAACACTGCCCACCTGACACCACCCACTTAACACTGCCCACCTGACACCACCTACTTAACACTGCCCACCTGACACCACCCACTTAACACTGCCCACCTGACACCACCCACTTAACACTGCCCACCTGACACCACCTACTTAACACTGCCCACCTGACACCACCCACTTAACACTGCCCACCTGACAGCACCCACTTAACACTGCCCACCTGACACCACCCACTTAACACTGCCCACCTGACACCACCCATTTAACACTGCCCACCTGACACCACCCACTTAACACTGCCCACCCTCATATGGATGAGAGGAAACGATGAACCAGTGAGACATGACCTAGTCTTCACTCTGAATTACTCCGACATAAGGGAAATCGGTTTCGAGGCCCCGGTAGGAATGAGCGACCACAGTGTACTGGTGTTTGAGTATCTGGTTGAAGAAGGGTTAATGAACTCGAGGAGAGGAACTGAAAACAAAAGGCTGGCATTCCGAAAGGGAAACCTATGAGATAAGAAAATTCCTAACAGATATGACATGGGAAACAGAGCTCAGGGAAAAGACGGCCCAAGACATGATGAACTTCATCACGCAGAAGTGTAAGGACGCAGCAAACAAGTTTGTCCCAGTCCAAAAGGAAAACAGTAAAATGAAGATGAGAAACCCATGGTTTAATCAGAGATGTAGGCTAGCTAAGCAGCAAAGTAAAAGGTCATGGAGAAACTATAGGAATAACAGGACACTGGAGAGCAGAGAAAGATACCAGAATGCCAGGAATGAATATGTCAGTAAGAGATAAGAAGAAGAAAGACAATACGAAAATGACATCGCAAGCAAGGCAACGACTCAACCTAAATTGCTGCACAGCCACATCAGGAGAAAAACAACAGTAAAGGAACAGGTAATGAATATAAGGATAGGGGCAGAAGGATTCACTACAAGCGACAAGGAAGTGTGTGAGGAACTGAATACGAAATTCCAGGTCTTCACTTTAGAGCAAGGAGAAATTCCAGAGATAAGAGAGGGAATAGTTAACCAGGAACCACTGGAAGTTTGAAATTACCAGCGGGGAAGTAAAGAAGTGTTTACTAGAGTTGGATGTGACAAAGGCTATAGGCCCAGATGGAATCTCCACTTGAATACTAAAGGAAGGAGCAGAAGCACTGTGCCTGACACTCTCCATGGTGTGTAACAAATCACTGGCAACAGGGGATCTGCCAAGAATTTGGAAAGCAGCTAACGCAGTCCTGATATACAAGAAGGGGGATAGACAGGAGGCACTGATCTACAGACCAGTGTCACTAACTTGCATACCATGCAAGCTGATGGAGAAGATTGTGCGAAAAAAACTAGTGGAACATCTGGAGCGAAAGAATTTTGTAACACAGCATCAACATTGGTTCATGGATGGCAAATCCTGCCTCACAGGATTAATTGAATTCTACGACCAGGCAACAAAAATCAGGCTAGAAAGAGAGGGGTGGGCAGACTGCATATTTTTGAACTGCCAGAAAGCCTTTGATACAGTGCCAAACAAGAGGCTAGTGAAAAAACTGGAGATGCAGGCTGGAGTGAAAGGGAAGGTACTCCATTGGATGAGGGAGTACCTAAGCAACAGGAGACAACGAGTCAGTGTGAGGGGTGAGGTCTCAGATTGGCGAGACGTTACGAGTGGAGACCCGCAGGGGTCAGTCCTTGGACCTATACTGTTTCTGATATATGTGAATGATCTCCCAGAGGGTATAGACTCGTTTGTCTCACTGTTTGCTTATGATGCTAAAATTATGAGGAGGGTTGAAACTGAGGATGATAGTAGGAGGCTACAAGATGACCTAGACAGACTGAATGAATGGACCAGCAAATGGCTGCTAAAGTTCAACCCGAGTAAATGCAAAGTAATGAAGCTAGGCGGTGGAAACAGGAGGCCCGACACAGGATACAGAATAGGAGATGAAGTCCTTCATGAAACGGACAGAGAGAAAGATCTAGGGGGTTGATATCACACCAAACCTGTCTCCTGAAGCCCACATCAAAAGAATAACAACTGCGGCATATGCGAGGCTGGCTAACATCAGAACAGCGTTCAGGAACCTGTGTAAGGAATCATTCAGAATCTTGTACACCACATACGTACGACCAATCCTGGAGTATGCGGCCCCAGCATGGAGCCCGTACCTTGTCAAGCACAAGACGAAGCTGGAAAAAGTTCAGAGGTATGCCACTAGACGAATCCCAGAACTAAGAGGCATGAATTATAAGGAAAGGCTGCGGAAAATGCACCTCACGACTCTGGAAGACAGAAGAGTAAGGGAAGACATGATCACAACCTACAAAACCCTCAGGAAAATTGACAGGTTAGATAAGAATAAATTGTATAACACTGGTGGGACGCGAACAAGGGGACACAGATGGAAACTGAGTACCCACATGAGCCACAGAGACGTTAGAAAGAACTTTTTCAGTGTCAGAGTAGTTAACAGATGGAATGCATTAGGCAGTGATGTGGTGGAGGCTGACTCCATACACTGTTTCAAATGTAGATAAGAAAGAGCCCAGTAGGCTCAGGAATCTGTACACCAGTTGATTGACAGTTGAGAGGCGGGACCAAACAGCCAGGAACTCAACCATCTCAAGCACAACTAGGTGAGTACCACCCTCCTAACACAGCCCACCTGATCCTGCTCATTGTGTGACCCAAAAAGATGTAAATACATTTAGTTATGTCTCTCAGAGTACGGTGGTGGCAGAAGTATATTATGTGTGCTCTTCTGGATACATAGGCTGGCTACACGAGACGATCCTGGGACCCCCGGTGTATGTCTAATGCTCCAATTCTTCCGTGTATATATGAGAAGGTGGCAGTAACTTGAATGATTATGTGCCCACCGGAAGTTAATGGTCTGGCCCAAGTTATGGCAAGTTGAGGCACAATGGAGAAGGTGTCTGAACGAGGGCCAGAGGGAATGTCCCAGATGGGGGCCGAGAATTTGTTGGAAAGATAAAAGTTGGAAAAGCAGTTGTGATCTCCACTACGTCGTCAGACGTCCACGGTAATAGCCGTGGGTGTGACGTGTGATGGTGACATCCTTCTGCCTGGTGAGCTCCTCCCATTGGTGCACGATGACATGTGGTGAAGTGTGTGAGGAGCTATAGAGTGTTATATGTACGAGGTCACTAACATTAGGCCAGTAATCTGAGATAAATCACGTTGACCTCCGGAGACTAGGATTGTGTAAGGACGCAGGTGGGAGGGGGGGGGGGAAGAGCAGTTAAGTGGTTAGAGTAATTAGGACACCCGCTGGCGTTGGAGGATTAAGTCAACCTGTCCTCTTAAAAATAACGTCGCTCTTGGCCGTTTACCCGTATGGCTGAAAGTGGACGTAATTTGAAAATGAAAAAGAAATGAAAATAAATTTGACATTTTTTTTCAACAACAGTAAGTTAAGGGTCCTCTGATAGGTTAGGTGGGCAGGAAATTCTCATAAAGTTTCAAAACGTTATGAAAAACGTTAATTGAAAGTTTCTTCTCCTAACCTTTCCGAATAAGCCGGACAACTTAAACAGAAACGGGACAGTACGTGTGACGATAATCTCTTTCAAGAGAGATTGAGCCTGCTCTTCCCTACAAAGTACGTAAAAACAAAAGATAATATAGAAGATACGTCCACCAAATATCTCCAAAACGTTTTGCCCAGAGAGCAAAACGTATCCAGCACACCGGCACACCTGCTAGCTACCACCGCCGTAACCAGCTAACTGCTTGTCCTTTGCCTGCCTGTCGCTGATTGGCTGGTGTCCCGTCGCACCTGCCCTCCGCCCTCCGCCACAAGTTGATGTCTGGGCTGCAGTGCTTCAGTATTGTCAGAATATCTCAGTGCTCCTTGCAGTTGACATCTCTCGCTGGTAGACTAAGCCTTGGCTTTCGTGTACTAAGGGAGGTGGCAGCTCGAAGCCAATATTCCAGCTCCATTCATATTTATTTTGCTATCACTGTAACTCACTTGTCTTAACGTAACTTTTCATTTGCCAGTGATTATTCATATTATTTTGTTTGTTGACTTGTCTTTTATATTTTATGTGCTTACCTTTATTCATGTCTTGTTTTTCTAAAGTAATTAAAATTTCATTGTTAATTTACTTGTGTTTTGTGTGTCTTAATTCCCATTACCTTACCACAGACGAAAGTTCCAGCTTTTCTCTTTTTTTCTCTAATGTGACGAGGCCCTGCCCCTAGCTTTTGAAACAGCCGAACACCAACGCTTTACCGTCACATTAAAGTGGGGGCCTGCCCTAGGAGCTTCACAGGTACTGGTGCCAAGTAGTAATTTATGGTAAGCGTATTTGGCTTTGGTAACATAGCTTTTTACTATTTTTCATATTCAATTTTATTTTTATATGGTGCTGTGTGTATTGTGCATTCCGAGAGTAGCATATGGTGAAGGTGAGACAACTTTGGATTACGTGGTGACTGTAGGCCTCAGTCATTCTCTTAATTGGTCATCTCTCCCTCCGTGTTATTACTCGTGTTTACCATCTTTTGTCCCTAGGATATGTCTCATATTTTCGACAGATCATCATATTGGTACCCTGGTACTGTGGTCTGCCCCCGGGTCAAGTGCACCTAATCTTCTGCAATCTGACAGTAGGAGGATAAAGAGGGCCATAGTTCCTCTAGCACGAACTTTAGTTGCTGAATTGGGACCTCAGCAGCAGTTCTCGTCACCAGTTGACACCTCGCACCCCTACATGTCGGTCAGAAATGATGATACATACATTGGTAGGGAATTAGCGTTCTTTTTCAGAGCACAAAAGTTCGCTAATTCTGTAAGTATCATATTAATTTCAGTGGGAAAACTTGCTTATGTCCTATAGAGACTCAGCAAGGTATGCCTACATCCTTGGACTACCAATTTTACTTTTGAGGCAATTAACTGTTTCATTTGTTTTAGAAACTCAGTTTCGCTTGTTTAGTAGGATTTTCTTGCCCTTATCCTCTTACATGAGTACCGGGTACAAGATTTCCTGCGACCTTGATTTAATTAATCTTTTAACATCTTGTAATTAACATTAATTGTTAAAGATTCCACAGGATAGGTACCAGTTGCAACGTTGTCCTGTTTCTGACATTCACCATATCACAACAGTATATTCGTTGTGCATTTATTTGCTAATTTCACCATGTTTCGTCTCCAAGCTTTCCGTGCAGATCCAGCAGGTGAAATAGGGACTTTAAGTCATGCCAAGAGAGCTGAATTACAAACTCTTGCACATGAGTATCAACTAACAGTTCCCTACCAAGCCAACAAAAGTGAAATACATAACCTGTTACTGGATCATTTCTTAGAGCAAGGTAGGATAGACTCTGAAACTCACGAAACTTACTTTATTGCAGATAAAACTGATTTAGCAACGATGAAATTCAAAGTAGAGGTGGCCAAGATTGAACGCGAGCAGCAAAGGGAAGCAGCTGCCATACGAAGGGAAGAACAAGAACGTGAGGCTGCCTTGAGGAAGGAAGAACAAGAACGTGAAATCGCCCTCAAGGAACGTGAAGCTGCCTTGAGGAAAGAAGAACAAGAACGTGAGGTTGCAATACTCCGTGAGCGGGAACGAGTACAGCTTGGAACAAAACAACGCCAATTGGAGATGCAACACGAACATGACAAACAACAAGCGACTCTGGCTATGGAGTGTCGTCAACAAGAATTCGCGTTGGAAACTTCACACCTCACTCAACGCCAGCAAGCTACCGCCAATCTTCCCGTCAGTTTTAATATATCACATGCAAGTAAGTTAATGCCATCATTCGTAGAAACAGAAGTTGACGTGTTTTTCACCACCTTTGAAACCCTTGCTAATCAACTCAGTTGGCCTGCCGACCAATGGGCCACCCTTCTCAGAGTACATCTTACAGGTAGAGCTGCAGTTACACTCAGTACTTTGGCGTCTGAGAATGACTACCAGACTCTGAAGCAAGCAGTGTTGGACGCCTACCTTCTCTCCACCGAAAGTTATCGAAGGAAATTCCGTGACCACCTGAAGGCAAGTACCACTACCTTTCTAGAGTTTGCTAATACCAAAAGGAGATATTTTATGAAATGGCTGGAAGCAGCACATGTCTCTACCTTTGCAGAACTCGTCAACCTTATGCTAGTTGAAGAATTCTTGAGGCGTGTGCCGCCTCCTGTCCGTCTATATTTAGCAGATAAAGAAGAAACCGAGTACCTAAAGTGTGCTAAGTCGGCTGACACTTACAGCCTCATCCACCTGCTGACACCAGAACCATCCTCCAGTAAGAAGTCGTGGTACAGTTACGAGAAAGTGAGTACCGATCAAGCTCGCTCGCAATTGTACTGTAAGTATTGTAGACTCTATGGACATACCATAGATAAATGTGGTAAGTCTCAATACAAAGGAACCACCGAATCACCAAAACCCAAACCAACTCCTCCTAAGTCCGGTAAGCCTGTGATGAATGTTGGTGTTCATGTTAATGATCTTTCTCTTTTCAGTAAACACCTGTATACTGGAACTGTCTCAGCCAACGGTTCAAATCCGGAGGGACGTTTCAAATTGAAGATCTTGAGAGACACAGTGGCTCTACAATCGATTATTTTGAAGTCGGCTGTGCTCAACATCACCTACACCGGAGAAACTGTCTTCATCACTGACCTCACTGCTACCACTCCTTATCCTCTCGCCAGAGTCCACCTAGATTGTCCACTCGTGAACGGAGAAGTTCAAGTCGCCGTCAGGGAAAAGCCTTTTCCCATGCCTGGAGTGTAACTTCTCCTGGGCAACGACTTGGCAGAAGACCTGCAACCGACCAACCTGATCGTCATGGACAAACCCCAGGTGTGTACCTCTGTGATGGATAATCCTATTTTTGAGTATGTTCCAGCAAAGGTTCAAGAGAGTGATGAAGTTTCTCCTCCGGTTTTAGTGACCACCCGTGCACAAGCTGCACGACCACAGCCAGCTGACTCTACTGCCACCGCTGTCCCTCAAGACCCTCAGAAACTACCCCCGAATCTGACCAAGTTGGAGTTCCGTAAGTTACAGAGGGAAGATCTTACCTTGACACCATTATTTTTCCAGGCTGAGACTCAACCCGACAGTATTCCTGGGTTCTTCCTAGAGAACGAGTTGCTCTACCGCAGATATAGACCCAGTAAACTGAAGGAAGAGGACGATTGGGCCAACGTCGAACAACTTGTGATTCCTGCCAGCCTGCGGCCCACTATTCTACACCTGGCCCACGGAGCACTCTCCCACTACGGATTCAACAAGACCTACCATGGAATCCGTCAAGACTACTACTGGCCAGGTATGGTAAATAGCGTCAAACAGTGTCATATATGTCAGATGGCAGGTAAACCGAACATCTCTATTCCCAGAGCGCCACTGATTCCCATACAGGTGCCTGCGGAACCTTTCCACAGACTTATTATAGACTGTGTTGGTCCTTTACCTCAGACCAGTTCAGGTAACGCCTATATCTTAACCATCCTGTGTCCTACCACCAGATTCCCCATAGCAGTTCCAGTAAAGAACATTACGGCTGCTACGGTTGTGAAACACTTATTGAAGATCTTCACCCAGTATGGATTTCCCAGGGAGGTTCAGAGCGAACTTCACCAGTGATCTCTTCAAGAGGACACTGGAGGAGTTCAACATCAAACAGGTATTGTCCAGCCCCTATCATCCTGCTTCACAGGGTTCTCTTGAGCATAGCCATCAGACTATTAAAGCACTCCTGAAGAAGTTTTGTAATGAAACCTCTAAGGATTGGGATAAGCAAATTGACCTGATAATGTGCATATATAGAAGTCTTCCCAATGAGTCCCTAGGAGTATCTCCTTATGAGATGCTCTACGGACGTAAGTGCCGTACTCCCCTCAAGGCTTTCAAAGACTCTCTACGTAATGCCACCTTCAGTGAGCATCAGAATGTGTCCCAGTTTCTTCAAAACCTACAACACATTCTAGAGAGAGTCCACAGTTTTGCCCAAGATAATCTATTGAAAGCACAGGAGAGGATGAAGACTCATTACGACCAGACCAGCAAAGTAAGAAAATTTAAGCCGGGAGACTTTGTACATGCTTATTTTCCTATCCCAGGTTCTCCTTTACAAAACAGGTTTTCAGGACCCTACCGCATCAAGGAGTGCAGAAACAACCATAACTACGTTCTAGAGACTCCAGATAGGCGGCGGAAGACCCAGCTGTGCCACATCAACCTCCTGAAGCTTGTGACGGTAACGCGTTGGTGTTCGGCTGTTTCAAAAGCTAGGGGTATGGCCTCGTCACATAAAGAAACAAAAAGAGAAAATATGGAACTTTCATCTGCGGTAAGGTAATGGGAAGACACACAAAACACAAGTAAATTTAACAATGGGATTTTAATTACGTTAGAAAAGCAAAACATGAATAAAATGGACATAAAAGTGTAACATAAGTCAATCAAACAAAATAATAAGAATAATCACTGGCAAAATAAAAAGTTACGTTAAGACAAGTGAGTAATATACAAGGAGATATATGGTTGCAGGAATATTGGCTTTAAGCTGCCACCTCTCTTAGTACACGTTAGCCAGAGCTTAGTCTACAAATGAGACGTGTTAACTTGTGGAAAGCACGGGATATTCTGAGGTCTGTAGGTCGTGGTGGCTCAGACGTCAACTAGTGTGGCGGGTGGAGGGAGCAGGTGCGACAGGGCACCAGCCAATCAGCGATGAGCAGGCGACGGACAGGTAGTTTGGTGGTTGGAGTGGTGGAGGTGGAGCAGGTGTTCTCGGTGCTGAATACGTTTGCTCTCTGGGCAAACCTTGGTGTTGTATTTGTTGGATATTTCTTCCATATTAGTTGTATAGGGACGTACTTAGGAGGGAAGAGCAGGCTCAATCTCTCTTGAAGGAGATTATCGTCACAAGCTATATAACGGTACTCCTCCCACTGTCATGCTTAATTACTCTGCCTTTACAGAACCATACATCCACAGTGAGACCTTCCCTGCTTCTCCTCCCGAAAGCACTGACAAGGAGTCAGCGCTTTCTAATTCGGAAATCCTCACTGATTTTCCAAACTATTTTCAGGACAATCATAGTGCACCTCTCGTCAAGATCTTCAAAGAACATCAGGAGTTGTTCCGAGATGACCCCGAAGAGTGTAATGTTACCCAGCACAACATCCAACTGCTCCCTGACACCCGGCGGATTTGTCAACCCTTCTACCGAATCAGCCCTAGCAAGAAGGAAGTCATGCGTGCTGAGGTGCAGTACCTCTTGGATCATGGACTGGCTACACCTTGTGAGTCCCCCTGGGCCTCACCCTGTATCTTGGTGCCAAAACCCCAAGGTAAGGTGAGACTTTGCACTGACTACCGTAAGTTAAATAATGTGACTGTCAAGGATGCATACCCCTTGCCAAGGATAGATGACATTCTTGACGCCATTGGTAATGCCCAGTACTTGTCCCAAGTGGACTTGCTAAAGGGGTATTACCAAGTGTGTTTAACGGAGCGAGCCAAAGAAATATCTGCCTTTATCACTCCTTTTGGACTTTTCAGATATGAACGCCTTCCTTTCGGACTATGTAATGCCCCGGCCACCTTTCAGAGAGCTGTCAACCGTGTCATCCAGGGCTTGGATAACACGTACGCCTATTTGGATGATATCATCGTAGCATCCAACACCTGGAGTGAACATCTGCTCCAGCTGCGATGACTGTTCGCCAAGCTCCTGACAGCCGGCCTCACCATCAACCTGGATATCACCAAGCCTTTCGTCCTTCATGTCGACGCCAGTGGTAACGGCGTTGGTGGTATCCTGATGCAGCAACGAGGCGAGGAGGTTCTACCTGTCAGCTACTACAGCTACAAATTGAAACCCCACCAGAGGAACTACAGCACTATTGAAAAGAAGCTACTATCCATCGTCCTGAATCTCCAGCACTTTGCTCAATACCTACAAGGTGCCAGGTCTACCACCATCTTCTCAGACCACAACCCTCTCCGCTTCTTACATCAAGCCCAATTCACTAACCAGCGTCTTCTACGATGGGCTTTATATCTACAAGATTTCAACCTGGAGATCCGCTATATCAAGGGTTCTGACAACATCATAGCCGACGCCCTCTCCAGAGTTTATGAAGTAGAAGCAACTCCACCTATTACTCCACCACATGACTACATACTTCTTCCAGAACTGCAGGCTTCGGGGGAGAGTTGTGACGATAATCTCTTTCAAGAGAGATTGAGCCTGCTCTTCCCTACAAAGTACGTAAAAACAAAAGATAATATAGAAGATACGTCCACCAAATATCTCCAAAACGTTTTGCCCAGAGAGCAAAACGTATCCAGCACACCGGCACACCTGCTAGCTACCACCGCCGTAACCAGCTAACTGCTTGTCCTTTGCCTGCCTGTCGCTGATTGGCTGGTGTCCCGTCGCACCTGTCCTCCGCCCTCCGCCACAAGTTGATGTCTGGGCTGCAGTGCTTCAGTATTGTCAGAATATCTCAGTGCTCCTTGCAGTTGACATCTCTCGCTGGTAGACTAAGCCTTGGCTTTCATGTACTAAGGGAGGTGGCAGCTCGAAGCCAATATTCCAGCTCCATTCATATTTATTTTGCTATCACTGTAACTCACTTGTCTTAACGTAACTTTTCATTTGCCAGTGATTATTCATATTATTTTGTTTGTCGACTTGTCTTATATATTTTATGTGCTTACCTTTATTCATGTCTTGTTTTTCTAAAGTAATTAAAATTTCATTGTTAATTTACTTGTGTTTTGTGTCTTCCCATTACCTTACCACAGACGAAAGTTCCAGCTTTTCTCTTTTTTTCTCTAATGTGACGAGGCCCTGCCCCTAGCTTTTGAAACAGCCGAACACCAACGCTTTACCGTCACATACGTCACTTTGTGAGTCGATTTCATTTCAAATTACGTTCACTTTTGGCCATAGTGCGCATACGAGCGAAAAGTGACGTTATTTTTAAGAGGACGGGTTGATTAAGTATATATATATATATATATATATATATATATATATATATATATATGAATGAAAACTCACACCCCAGAAGTGACTCGAACCCATACTCCCAGAAGCAACGCAACTGGTAACTACAGGGCGCCTTAATCCGCTTGACCATCACGGCCGTCAAAAGGAAGTGATAGCCGAGGCTATTTGAGCCACTTCCCCGACGGCAACTCGGATGGTAATCTTGGGCATAGCATTTCACCAAATCACCTCATTCTTTGGGGCACACGTGAGGAACACAAATGCGAACAAGCCTGAATGGTCCCCAGGACTATATGCGAATGAAAACTCACACCCCAGAAGTGACTCGAACCCATACTCCCAGAAGCAACGCAACTGGTAACTACAGGGCGCCTTAATCCGCTTGACCATCACGGCCGTCAAAAGGAAGTGATAGCCGAGGCTATTTGAGCCACTTCCCCGACGGCAACTCGGATGGTAATCTTGGGCATAGCATTTCACCAAATCACCTCATTCTTTGGGGCACACGTGAGGAGCACAAATGCGAACAAGCCTGAATGGTCCCCAGGACTATATGCGAATGAAAACTCACACCCCAGAAGTGACTCGAACCCATACTCCCAGAAGCAACGCAACTGGTAACTACAGGGCGCCTTAATCCGCTTGACCATCACGGCCGTCAAAAGGAAGTGATAGCCGAGGCTATTTGAGCCACTTCCCGCCAAACACACACCGAAACTACGACGTTGGTACAACGTTCGAACAAGTTTTAACACCTCCTAACCAGTTATAATAACCAATATAGCAAGTTGTAACAACGTTCTAATACGTCATAAACACGTTAAGCCAAGATGTAACAACGTTATTACAAGTTGTAACAAGGGGAAAATAGAGACAGTTTAGGTTTGTGTTTCCAGGGTTCCCCGACGGCAACTCGGATGGTAATCTTGGGCATAGCATTTCACCAAATCACCTCATTCTTTGGGGCACACGTGAGGAACACAAATGCGAACAAGCCTGAATGGTCCCCAGGACTATATGCGAATGAAAACTCACACCCCAGAAGTGACTCGAACCCATACTCCCAGAAGCAACGCAACTGGTAACTACAGGGCGCCTTAATCCGCTTGACCATCACGGCCGTCAAAAGGAAGTGATAGCCGAGGCTATTTGAGCCACTTCCCCGACGGCAACTCGGATGGTAATCTTGGGCATAGCATTTCACCAAATCACCTCATTCTTTGGGGCACACGTGAGGAACACAAATGCGAACAAGCCTGAATGGTCCCCAGGACTATATGCGAATGGAAACTCACACCCCAGAAGTGACTCGAACCCATACTCCCAGAAGCAACACAACTGGTAACTACAGGGCGCCTTAATCCGCTTGACCATCACGGCCGTCAAAAGGAAGTGATAGCCGAGGCTATTTGAGCCACTTCCCCGACGGCAACTCGGATGGTAATCTTGGGCATAGCATTTCACCAAATCACCTCATTCTTTGGGGCACACGTGAGGAACACAAATGCGAACAAGCCTGAATGGTCCCCAGGACTATATGCGAATGAAAACTCACACCCCAGAAGTGACTCGAACCCATACTCCCAGAAGCAACGCAACTGGTAACTACAGGGCGCCTTAATCCGCTTGACCATCACGGCCGTCAAAAGGAAGTGATAGCCGAGGCTATTTGAGCCACTTCCCCGACGGCAACTCGGATGGTAATCTTGGGCATAGCATTTCACCAAATCACCTCATTCTTTGGGGCACACGTGAGGAACACAAATGCGAACAAGCCTGAATGGTCCCCAGGACTATATGCGAATGAAAACTCACACCCCAGAAGTGACTCGAACCCATACTCCCAGAAGCAACGCAACTGGTAACTACAGGGCGCCTTAATCCGCTTGACCATCACGGCCGTCAAAAGGAAGTGATAGCCGAGGCTATTTGAGCCACTTCCCCGACGGCAACTCGGATGGTAATCTTGGGCATAGCATTTCACCAAATCACCTCATTCTTTGGGGCACACGTGAGGAACACAAATGCGAACAAGCCTGAATGGTCCCCAGGACTATATGCGAATGAAAACTCACACCCCAGAAGTGACTCGAACCCATACTCCCAGAAGCAACGCAACTGGTAACTACAGGGCGCCTTAATCCGCTTGACCATCACGGCCGTCAAAAGGAAGTGATAGCCGAGGCTATTTGAGCCACTTCCCCGACGGCAACTCGGATGGTAATCTTGGGCATAGCATTTCACCAAATCACCTCATTCTTTGGGGCACACGTGAGGAACACAAATGCGAACAAGCCTGAATGGTCCCCAGGACTATATGCGAATGAAAACTCACACCCCAGAAGTGACTCGAACCCATACTCCCAGAAGCAACGCAACTGGTAACTACAGGGCGCCTTAATCCGCTTGACCATCACGGCCGTCAAAAGGAAGTGATAGCCGAGGCTATTTGAGCCATTTCCCCGACGGCAACTCGGATGGTAATCTTGGGCATAGCATTTCACCAAATCACCTCATTCTTTGGGGCACACGTGAGGAACACAAATGCGAACAAGCCTGAATGGTCCCCAGGACTATATGCGAATGAAAACTCACACCCCAGAAGTGACTCGAACCCATACTCCCAGAAGCAACGCAACTGGTAACTACAGGGCGCCTTAATCCGCTTGACCATCACGGCCGTCAAAAGGAAGTGATAGCCGAGGCTATTTGAGCCACTTCCCCGACGGCAACTCGGATGGTAATCTTGGGCATAGCATTCCACCAAATCACCTCATTCTTTGGGGCACACGTGAGGAACACAAATGCGAACAAGCCTGAATGGTCCCCAGGACTATATGCGAATGAAAACTCACACCCCAGAAGTGACTCGAACCCATACTCCCAGAAGCAACGCAACTGGTAACTACAGGGCGCCTTAATCCGCTTGACCATCACGGCCGTCAAAAGGAAGTGATAGCCGAGGCTATTTGAGCCACTTCCCCGACGGCAACTCGGATGGTAATCTTGGGCATAGCATTTCACCAAATCACCTCATTCTTTGGGGCACACGTGAGGAACACAAATGCGAACAAGCCTGAATGGTCCCCAGGACTATATGCGAATGAAAACTCACACCCCAGAAGTGACTCGAACCCATACTCCCAGAAGCAACGCAACTGGTAACTACAGGGCGCCTTAATCCGCTTGACCATCACGGCCGTCAAAAGGAAGTGATAGCCGAGGCTATTTGAGCCACTTCCCCGACGGCAACTCGGATGGTAATCTTGGGCATAGCATTTCACCAAATCACCTCATTCTTTGGGGCACACGTGAGGAACACAAATGCGAACAAGCCTGAATGGTCCCCAGGACTATATGCGAATGAAAACTCACACCCCAGAAGTGACTCGAACCCATACTCCCAGAAGCAACGCAACTGGTAACTACAGGGCGCCTTAATCCGCTTGACCATCACGGCCGTCAAAAGGAAGTGATAGCCGAGGCTATTTGAGCCACTTCCCCGACGGCAACTCGGATGGTAATCTTGGGCATAGCATTTCACCAAATCACCTCATTCTTTGGGGCACACGTGAGGAACACAAATGCGAACAAGCCTGAATGGTCCCCAGGACTATATGCGAATGAAAACTCACACCCCAGAAGTGACTCGAACCCATACTCCCAGAAGCAACGCAACTGGTAACTACAGGGCGCCTTAATCCGCTTGACCATCACGGCCGTCAAAAGGAAGTGATAGCCGAGGCTATTTGAGCCACTTCCCCGACGGCAACTCGGATGGTAATCTTGGGCATAGCATTTCACCAAATCACCTCATTCTTTGGGGCACACGTGAGGAACACAAATGCGAACAAGCCTGAATGGTCCCCAGGACTATATGCGAATGAAAACTCACACCCCAGAAGTGACTCGAACCCATACTCCCAGAAGCAACGCAACTGGTAACTACAGGGCGCCTTAATCCGCTTGACCATCACGGCCGTCAAAAGGAAGTGATAGCCGAGGCTATTTGAGCCACTTCCCCGACGGCAACTCGGATGGTAATCTTGGGCATAGCATTTCACCAAATCACCTCATTCTTTGGGGCACACGTGAGGAACACAAATGCGAACAAGCCTGAATGGTCCCCAGGACTATATGCGAATGAAAACTCACACCCCAGAAGTGACTCGAACCCATACTCCCAGAAGCAACGCAACTGGTAACTACAGGGCGCCTTAATCCGCTTGACCATCACGGCCGTCAAAAGGAAGTGATAGCCGAGGCTATTTGAGCCACTTCCCCGACGGCAACTCGGATGGTAATCTTGGGCATAGCATTTCACCAAATCACCTCATTCTTTGGGGCACACGTGAGGAACACAAATGCGAACAAGCCTGAATGGTCCCCAGGACTATATGCGAATGAAAACTCACACCCCAGAAGTGACTCGAACCCATACTCCCAGAAGCAACGCAACTGGTAACTACAGGGCGCCTTAATCCGCTTGATCATCACGGCCGTCAAAAGGAAGTGATAGCCGAGGCTATTTGAGCCACTTCCCCGACGGCAACTCGGATGGTAATCTTGGGCATAGCATTTCACCAAATCACCTCATTCTTTGGGGCACACGTGAGGAACACAAATGCGAACAAGCCTGAATGGTCCCCAGGACTATATGCGAATGAAAACTCACACCCCAGAAGTGACTCGAACCCATACTCCCAGAAGCAACGCAACTGGTAACTACAGGGCGCCTTAATCCGCTTGACCATCACGGCCGTCAAAAGGAAGTGATAGCCGAGGCTATTTGAGCCACTTCCCGCCAAACACACACCGAAACTACGACGTTGGTACAACGTTCGAACAAGTTTTAACACCTCCTAACCAGTTATAATAACCAATATAGCAAGTTGTAACAACGTTCTAATACGTCATAAACACGTTAAGCCAAGATGTAACAACGTTATTACAAGTTGTAACAAGGGGAAAATAGAGACAGTTTAGGTTTGTGTTTCCAGGGTTCCCCGACGGCAACTCGGATGGTAATCTTGGGCATAGCATTTCACCAAATCACCTCATTCTTTGGGGCACACGTGAGGAACACAAATGCGAACAAGCCTGAATGGTCCCCAGGACTATATGCGAATGAAAACTCACACCCCAGAAGTGACTCGAACCCATACTCCCAGAAGCAACGCAACTGGTAACTACAGGGCGCCTTAATCCGCTTGACCATCACGGCCGTCAAAAGGAAGTGATAGCCGAGGCTATTTGAGCCACTTCCCCGACGGCAACTCGGATGGTAATCTTGGGCATAGCATTTCACCAAATCACCTCATTCTTTGGGGCACACGTGAGGAACACAAATGCGAACAAGCCTGAATGGTCCCCAGGACTATATGCGAATGAAAACTCACACCCCAGAAGTGACTCGAACCCATACTCCCAGAAGCAACGCAACTGGTAACTACAGGGCGCCTTAATCCGCTTGACCATCACGGCCGTCAAAAGGAAGTGATAGCCGAGGCTATTTGAGCCACTTCCCCGACGGCAACTCGGATGGTAATCTTGGGCATAGCATTTCACCAAATCACCTCATTCTTTGGGGCACACGTGAGGAACACAAATGCGAACAAGCCTGAATGGTCCCCAGGACTATATGCGAATGAAAACTCACACCCCAGAAGTGACTCGAACCCATACTCCCAGAAGCAACGCAACTGGTAACTACAGGGCGCCTTAATCCGCTTGACCAACACGGCCGTCAAAAGGAAGTGATAGCCGAGGCTATTTGAGCCACTTCCCCGACGGCAACTCGGATGGTAATCTTGGGCATAGCATTTCACCAAATCACCTCATTCTTTGGGGCACACGTGAGGAACACAAATGCGAACAAGCCTGAATGGTCCCCAGGACAATATGCGAATGAAAACTCACACCCCAGAAGTGACTCGAACCCATACTCCCAGAAGCAACGCAACTGGTAACTACAGGGCGCCTTAATCCGCTTGACCATCACGGCCGTCAAAAGGAAGTGATAGCCGAGGCTATTTGAGCCACTTCCCCGACGGCAACTCGGATGGTAATCTTGGGCATAGCATTTCACCAAATCACCTCATTCTTTGGGGCACACGTGAGGAACACAAATGCGAACAAGCCTGAATGGTCCCCAGGACTATATGCGAATGAAAACTCACACCCCAGAAGTGACTCGAACCCATACTCCCAGAAGCAACGCAACTGGTAACTACAGGGCGCCTTAATCCGCTTGACCATCACGGCCGTCAAAAGGAAGTGATAGCCGAGGCTATTTGAGCCACTTCCCCGACGGCAACTCGGATGGTAATCTTGGGCATAGCATTCCACCAAATCACCTCATTCTTTGGGGCACACGTGAGGAACACAAATGCGAACAAGCCTGAATGGTCCCCAGGACTATATGCGAATGAAAACTCACACCCCAGAAGTGACTCGAACCCATACTCCCAGAAGCAACGCAACTGGTAACTACAGGGCGCCTTAATCCGCTTGACCATCACGGCCGTCAAAAGGAAGTGATAGCCGAGGCTATTTGAGCCACTTCCCCGACGGCAACTCGGATGGTAATCTTGGGCATAGCATTTCACCAAATCACCTCATTCTTTGGGGCACACGTGAGGAACACAAATGCGAACAAGCCTGAATGGTCCCCAGGACTATATGCGAATGAAAACTCACACCCCAGAAGTGACTCGAACCCATACTCCCAGAAGCAACGCAACTGGTAACTACAGGGCGCCTTAATCCGCTTGACCATCACGGCCGTCAAAAGGAAGTGATAGCCGAGGCTATTTGAGCCACTTCCCCGACGGCAACTCGGATGGTAATCTTGGGCATAGCATTTCACCAAATCACCTCATTCTTTGGGGCACACGTGAGGAACACAAATGCGAACAAGCCTGAATGGTCCCCAGGACTATATGCGAATGAAAACTCACACCCCAGAAGTGACTCGAACCCATACTCCCAGAAGCAACGCAACTGGTAACTACAGGGCGCCTTAATCCGCTTGACCATCACGGCCGTCAAAAGGAAGTGATAGCCGAGGCTATTTGAGCCACTTCCCCGACGGCAACTCGGATGGTAATCTTGGGCATAGCATTTCACCAAATCACCTCATTCTTTGGGGCACACGTGAGGAACACAAATGCGAACAAGCCTGAATGGTCCCCAGGACTATATGCGAATGAAAACTCACACCCCAGAAGTGACTCGAACCCATACTCCCAGAAGCAACGCAACTGGTAACTACAGGGCGCCTTAATCCGCTTGACCAAGACGGCCGTCAAAAGGAAGTGATAGCCGAGGCTATTTGAGCCACTTCCCCGACGGCAACTCGGATGGTAATCTTGGGCATAGCATTTCACCAAATCACCTCATTCTTTGGGGCACACGTGAGGAACACAAATGCGAACAAGCCTGAATGGTCCCCAGGACAATATGCGAATGAAAACTCACACCCCAGAAGTGACTCGAACCCATACTCCCAGAAGCAACGCAACTGGTAACTACAGGGCGCCTTAATCCGCTTGACCATCACGGCCGTCAAAAGGAAGTGATAGCCGAGGCTATTTGAGCCACTTCCCCGACGGCAACTCGGATGGTAATCTTGGGCATAGCATTTCACCAAATCACCTCATTCTTTGGGGCACACGTGAGGAACACAAATGCGAACAAGCCTGAATGGTCCCCAGGACTATATGCGAATGAAAACTCACACCCCAGAAGTGACTCGAACCCATACTCCCAGAAGCAACGCAACTGGTAACTACAGGGCGCCTTAATCCGCTTGACCATCACGGCCGTCAAAAGGAAGTGATAGCCGAGGCTATTTGAGCCACTTCCCCGACGGCAACTCGGATGGTAATCTTGGGCATAGCATTCCACCAAATCACCTCATTCTTTGGGGCACACGTGAGGAACACAAATGCGAACAAGCCTGAATGGTCCCCAGGACTATATGCGAATGAAAACTCACACCCCAGAAGTGACTCGAACCCATACTCCCAGAAGCAACGCAACTGGTAACTACAGGGCGCCT
>NC_091169.1:47019886-47077386 GCF_040958095.1 Procambarus clarkii | reverse complement strand
CTATGGCGAGCCCGTGAGACAAAAACACACCCCCTCCTTAGTTCTCTTCCTTAGAAGAGGTGGGTGTGCGCACCTCTTCACACAGTGCCAGAGAATGCCACACCTGGAAGCAAGAGCCACACCAACAGCAACACCCAAGTTACCTGTGAGGCAAGGATACCCTCGATGACGTAGGTCCTGTTCTGCCCCCCCCCCCCCCCCGGATTCACGAAGCAGTTACGCAAGTACTTACGAACGTGTACATCTTTCCTCGACCTTTGACGGCTTTGGTTACATTTATTAAACAGTTTACAAGCATGAAACCTTCCCAATTAACTGTTGTTATTGTTATAAACAGCATCCTGGTGCTTCGGAGCTCATTAACTATTTAATAATTGTAAACAAAGCCGCCAAAGTTTGAGAAAAGATGTACAGGTTCGTAAGTGCTTGCGTAACTGCTTCGTGAATCTGGCCGTAGGTCTTCGTCAGTGACTCAAGGCGCCATAGTTGCCAGCCTCAAGCTTCCTCCTCACTCCTGCCAACTCCTTAAAGCCAAATTTACACCAAAATCGTTTCTCTCGCACTTTTCCCTCGTAACTCAAAACACATTCTTTGGGCTGTCTAGTATCTCATTAGTGGCCAACACTTGACTCTTCATGTGGGAAACGACTGAACTAAACGGCGATCATAACATAACTTAGCTGGGGTTCTGGGGGGGGGGGAGCATGTGTACTAACATAGCTGGGGTTCTGGGGGGGGGAGCATGTGTACTAACTTAGCTGTGGTTCTGGGGGGCGAGTATGTGTACTAACTTAGCTGGGGTTCTGGGGGGGGGGGAGCATGTGTACTAACTTAGCTGGGGTTCTGGGGGGGGGAGCATGTGTACTAACTTAGCTGTGGTTCTGGGGGGAGGAGCATGTGTACTAACTTAGCTGTGGTTCTGGGGGGGAGCATGTGTACTAACTTAATAGCTGGGGTTCTGGGGGGGGAGCATGTGTACTAACTTAGCTGGGGTTCTGGGGGGGAGCATGTGTACTAACTTAGCTGGGGTTCTGGGGGGGAGCATGTGTACTAACTTAGCTAGGGTTCTGGAGGGGGAGCATGTGTACTAACTTAGCTGGGGTTCTGGGGGGGAGCATGTGTACTAACTTAGCTGTGGTTCTGGGGGGGGAGGAGCATGTGTACTAGCTTAGCTGGGGTTCTGGGGGGGGAGGAGCATGTGTACTAACTTAGCTGTGGTTCTGGGGGGGGAGCATGTGTACTAACTTAGCTGGGGTTCTGTGGGGGGAGCATGTGTACTAACTTAGCTGGGGTTCTGGGGGGGGGAGGAGCATGTGTACTAACTTAGCTGGGGTTCTGGGGGGGAGCATGTGTACTAACTTAGCTGTGGTTCTGGGGGGGGGGAGCATGTGTACTAACTTAGCTGTGGTTCTGGGGGGGGAGGACCATGTGTACTAACTTAGCTGTGGTTCTGGGGGGGGAGGAGCATGTGTACTAACTTAGCTGTGGTTCTGGGGGGAGGAGCATGTGTACTAACTTAGCTGTGGTTCTGGGGGGGGAGCATGTGTACTAACTTAGCTGTGGTTCTGGGGGGGGGAGCATGTGTACTAACTTAGCTGTGGTTCTGGGGGGGGGGGAGGAGCATGTGTACTAACTTAGCTGTGGTTCTGGGGGGGGAGCATGTGTACTAACTTAGCTGGGGTTCTGGGGGAGGAGGAGCATGTGTACTAACTTAGCTGTGGTTCTGGGGGGGGGGGAGCATGTGTACTAACTTAGCTGTGGTTCTGGGGGGGGGGAGGAGCATGTGTACTAACTTAGCTGTGGTTCTGGGGGGGGAGCATGTGTACTAACTTAGCTGGGGTTCTGGGGGGGAGGAGCATGTGTACTAACTTAGCTGTGGTTCTGGGGGGGGGGAGGAGCATGTGTACTAACTTAGCTGGGGTTCTGGGGGGGGAGCATGTGTACTAACTTAGCTGTGGTTCTGGGGGGAGGAGCATGTGTACTAACTTAGCTGTGGTTCTGGGGGGGGAGCATGTGTACTAACTTAGCTGGGGTTCTGGGGGGGAGGAGCATGCGTACTAACTTAGCTGGGGTTCTGGGGGGGAGCATGTGTACTAACTTAGCTGGGGTTCTGGGGGGGGGGAGCATGTGTACTAACTTAGCTGGGGTTCTGGGGGGGGGGCATGTGTACTAACTTAGCTGGGGTTCTGGGGGGGAGCATGTGTACTAACTTAGCTGGGGTTCTGGGGGGGGAGCATGTGTACTAACTTAGCTGTGGTTCTGGGGGGGGAGGAGCATGTGTACTAGCTTAGCTGGGGTTCTGGGGGGGGCATGTGTACTAACTTAGCTGGGGTTCTGGGGGGGGAGCATGTGTACTAACTTAGCTGGGGTTCTGTGGGGGGAGCATGTGTACTAACTTAGCTGTGGTTCTGGGGGGGGGGAGGAGCATGTGTACTAGCTTAGCTGGGGTTCTGGGGGGGAGCATGTGTACTAACTTAGCTGGGGTTCTGGGGGGGGAGCATGTGTACTAACTTAGCTGGGGTTCTGTGGGGGGAGCATGTGTACTAACTTAGCTGGGGTTCTGGGGGGGGGAGGAGCATGTGTACTAACTTAGCTGGGGTTCTGGGGGGGAGCATGTGTACTAACTTAGCTGT
Organism: Procambarus clarkii; assembly: GCF_040958095.1. Taxonomy (NCBI): domain Eukaryota; kingdom Metazoa; phylum Arthropoda; class Malacostraca; order Decapoda; family Cambaridae; genus Procambarus; species Procambarus clarkii. Next base: position 47,074,753 of record NC_091169.1, on the reverse strand, counting down.
GGTTCTGGGGGGGGAGGAGCATATGTACTAACTTAGCTGGGGTTCTGGGGGGGGGGGAAGAGCATGTGTACTAACTTAGCTGGGGTTCTGGGGGGGGAGCATGTGTACTAACTTAGCTGGGGTTCTGGGGGGGGGAGCATGTGTACTAACTTAGCTGTGGTTCTGGGGGGGAGGAGCATGTGTACTAACTTAGCTGTGGTTCTGGGGGGGGGAGGAGCATGTGTACTAACTTAGCTGTGGTTCTGGGGGGGGGGAGCATGTGTACTAACTTAGCTGGGGTTCTGGGGGGGAGGAGCATGTGTACTAACTTAGCTGTGGTTCTGGGGGGGGAGGAGCATGTGTACTAACTTAGCTGGGGTTCTGGGGGGGGAGCATGTGTACTAACTTAGCTGTGGTTCTGGGGGGGAGGAGCATGTGTACTAACTTAGCTGGGGTTCTGGGGGGGGAGCATGTGTACTAACTTAGCTGGGGTTCTGGGGGGGAGGAGCATGCGTACTAACTTAGCTGGGGTTCTGGGGGGAGTATGTGTACTAACTTAGCTGGGGTTCTGGGGGGGGGAGCATGTGTACTAACTTAGCTGGGGTTCTGGGGGGGGGGCATGTGTACTAACTTAGCTGGGGTTCTGGGGGGGGAGCATGTGTACTAACTTAGCTGGGGTTCTGGGGGGGGAGCATGTGTACTAACTTAGCTGGGGTTCTGGGGGGGGGAGCATGTGTACTAACTTAGCTGTGGTTCTGGGGGGGGAGGAGCATGTGTACTAGCTTAGCTGGGGTTCTGGGGGGGGCATGTGTACTAACTTAGCTGGGGTTCTGGGGGGGGAGCATGTGTACTAACTTAGCTGGGGTTCTGTGGGGGGAGCATGTGTACTAACTTAGCTGTGGTTCTGGGGGGGAGGAGCATGTGTACTAGCTTAGCTGGGGTTCTGGGGGGGGAGCATGTGTACTAACTTAGCTGGGGTTCTGGGGGGGGAGCATGTGTACTAACTTAGCTGGGGTTCTGTGGGGGGAGCATGTGTACTAACTTAGCTGGGGTTCTGGGGGGGGAGGAGCATGTGTACTAACTTAGCTGGGGTTCTGGGGGGGAGCATGTGTACTAACTTAGCTGTGGTTCTGGGGGGGGAGGAGCATGTGTACTAACTTAGCTGGGGTTCTGGGGGGGGGAGAGCATGTGTACTAACTTAGCTGGGGTTCTGGGGGGGGAGCATGTGTACTAACTTAGCTGGGGTTCTGGGGGGGGGAGCATGTGTACTAACTTAGCTGTGGTTCTGGGGGGGAGGAGCATGTGTACTAACTTAGCTGGGGTTCTGGGGGGGAGGAGCATGTGTACTAACTTAGCTGTGGTTCTGGGGGGGGGAGGAGCATGTGTACTAACTTAGCTGGGGTTCTGGGGGGAGCATGTGTACTAACTTAGCTGTGGTTCTGGGGGGGAGGAGCATGTGTACTAACTTAGCAGGGGTTCTGGGGGGGAGCATGTGTACTAACTTAGCTGGGGTTCTGGGGGGGAGGAGCATGCGTACTAACTTAGCTGGGGTTCTGGGGGGAGTATGTGTACTAACTTAGCTGGGGTTCTGGGGGGGGAGCATGTGTACTAACTTAGCTGGGGTTCTGGGGGGGGGCATGTGTACTAACTTAGCTGGGGTTCTGGGGGGGGGAGCATGTGTACTAACTTAGCTGGGGTTCTGGGGGGGAGCATGTGTACTAACTTAGCTGGGGTTCTGGGGGGGGGAGCATGTGTACTAACTTAGCTGTGGTTCTGGGGGGGGAGGAGCATGTGTACTAGCTTAGCTGGGGTTCTGGGGGGGGGGCATGTGTACTAACTTAGCTGGGGTTCTGGGGGGGAGCATGTGTACTAACTTAGCTGGGGTTCTGTGGGGGGAGCATGTGTACTAACTTAGCTGTGGTTCTGGGGGGGGAGGAGCATGTGTACTAGCTTAGCTGGGGTTCTGGGGGGGGGAGCATGTGTACTAACTTAGCTGGGGTTCTGGGGGGGAGCATGTGTACTAACTTAGCTGGGGTTCTGTGGGGGGAGCATGTGTACTAACTTAGCTGGGGTTCTGGGGGGGGAGGAGCATGTGTACTAATTTAGCTGGGGTTCTGGGGGGGAGCATGTGTACTAACTTAGCTGTGGTTCTGGGGGGGGAGGAGCATGTGTACTAACTTAGCTGGGGTTCTGGGGGGGGAGAGCATGTGTACTAACTTAGCTGGGGTTCTGGGGGGGGGAGCATGTGTACTAACTTAGCTGGGGTTCTGGGGGGGGAGCATGTGTACTAACTTAGCTGTGGTTCTGGGGGGGAGGAGCATGTGTACTAACTTAGCTGGGGTTCTGGGGGGGAGGAGCATGTGTACTAACTTAGCTGGGGTTCTGGGGGCGTAGATCTTCAATCTCTCAACTTACGACAGATTGATCTACAGGTTCCTGGAGACTTTGGATTGACATATTGTGTTTGAGGTAATCATCATCACTGCTTACAGTGGTGATGGTCTCTGTAGTGTAGATGGATACAGTGATGGTGGCAGTGAGTAGTAAAGATGGTAACAGTGATGAAGATAGGTTATAGTGAAGATGTGGCCTCCGGCACCCGAGTAACGCCGGGTACCCCCCCTTGTTGCGTCTCGGTCCCCCCAGCAAGGCTCCTGGTGTACAACTTTCCCCCATGAACCACTGAACCTCGTGGCCTCAAATATATAAATTCAAAATGTCTTGGGTTGAGTTAATACGTAAGATCCACCTAACTTGGGCGAACTTACCTACATAACACAGCTTATATACACAATATTTACACAACCACAACAAAGGATATTGAATCACATAAGGTAATATATTTTTTTTATTATTATTTTCTACCACAGACGTGGCCACACAGTTACAATGCTAACCAGCATATATACATTTTCTTCTGTCCTCCATGGACAGGGTTAGAGATGTGTTAAACATATAGTTCAAGGGTTTATTGAACACTCAACCACAGAAGGTGATTCGGTGCTTTTAAAATTCTAAGCTAACCTACATACGTAAATACATAGATACACAAGTCTACACAGTATACCCTGATGTAGAGGTAGAGCCCTGGACCTGGAGCTAGAGCCTGGGCCTGGAGCTGGAGCCTGGGCCTGGAGCTAGAGCCTGGGTCTGGAGCTAGAGCCTGGGCCTGGAGCTAGAGCCTGGGCCTGGAGCTAGAGCCTGGGCCTGGAGCTAGAGCCTGGGCCTGGAGCTAGAGCCTGGGCCTGGAGCTAGAGCCTGGGCCTGGAGCTGGAGCTTGGGCCTGGAGCTAGAGCCTGGGCCTGGAGCTAGAGCCTGGGCCTGGAGCTAGAGCCTGGGCCTGGAGCTAGAGCCTGGGCCTGGAGCTAGAGCCTGGGCCTGGAGCTAGAGCCTGGGGCCTGGAGCTAGAGCCTGGAGCTAGAGCCTGGGGCCTGGAGCTAGAGCCTGGGCCTGGAGCTAGAGCCTGGGGCCTGGAGCTAGAGCCTGGGCCTGGAGCTAGAGCCTGGGCCTGGAGCTAGAGCCTGGGCCTGGAGCTAGAGCCTGGGCCTGGAGCTAGAGCCTGGGCCTGGTGCTAGAGCCTGGGCCTGGAGCTAGAGCCTGGGCCTGGAGCTAGAGCCTGGGGCCTGGAGCTAGAGCCTGGGCCTGGAGCTAGAGCCTGGGGCCTGGAGCTAGAGCCTGGGCCTGGAGCTAGAGCCTGGGCCTGGAGCTAGAGCTTGGGCCTGGAGCTAGAGCCTGGGGCCTGGAGCTAGAGCCTGGGGCCTGGAGCTAGAGCCTGGGGCCTGGAGCTAGAGCCTGGGCCTGGAGCCTGGGGCCTGGAGCTAGAGCCTGGAGCTAGAGCCTGGGCCTGGAGCTAGAGCCTGGGGCCTGGAGCTAGAGCCTGGGGCGTGGAGCTAGAGCCTGGGGCCTGGAGCTAGAGCCTGGGCCTGGAGCTAGAGCCTGGGCCTGGAGCTAGAGCCTGGGCCTGGAGCTAGAGCCTGGGGCCTGGAGCTAGAGCCTGGGGCCTGGAGCTAGAGCCTGGAGCTAGAGCCTGGGGCCTGGAGCTAGAGCCTGGGGCCTGGAGCTAGAGCCTGGGCCTGAAGCTAGAGCCTGGGGCCTGGAGCAAGAGCCTGGGGCCTGGAGCTAGAGCCTGGGCCTGGAGCTAGAGCCTGGGCCTGGAGCTAGAGCCTGGGCCTAGAGCTAGAGCCTGGGCCTGGAGCTAGAGCCTGGGGCCTGGAGCTAGAGCCTGGGCCTGGAGCTAGAGCCTGGGGCCTGGAGCTAGAGCCTGGGCCTGGAGCTAGAGCCTGGGCCTGGAGCTAGAGCCTGGGCCCACATCAGGTGAGGCCAGGTCCCCCCCCCCCCCCTCAAGATCTGCTCTACGTGTTCCACTTTGGGACAACAAGGCCCTAAGCGCATTCAACCTCAATCCACGTCAATTTTTGCCTCTGGGTTTTAAACAACGGAACTACCTGTGAGGTTTACAACCTGCCGCGCAGGGTGAGGTGTAGAGTGAGGGGTGGAGAGTATACAACGGTGGAGAGTATACAACGGTGGAGAGTCAGTATACCTCCACCAGTACTGGTACTTACACACAAAAATGGTAAGTATCGGTCAGTTGTAAACACACATACAATTACTAGTGATTTATATGAATGTATATATAAGTAAGTATATATACATTCTTACATAAGTAAGTATATGAATGATTGATGGACATGTTTACACAGGCTGAAGGTCTAAATATACACAAAAAATGTGTATGAATGTACAGAAACGTAAAAAACATGTTACACAAAATATGTATAACATTTGTCTTATTTATTAACAATTTAAAATTTAAACGCGGAAGTTTTATTGCATTAATGAACGCGACGAATTCAATTCAATGTCTTTCTTTATTATGCACCCCATACCCATCCCGTGGGCGGTAGTGGAGAGGGTTACAGAGGCTCTAGGCCCAGGCTCTAGCTCCAGGCCCAGGCTCTAGCACCAGGCCCAGGCTCTAGCTCCAGGCCCAGGCTCTAGCTCCAGGCCCAGGCTCTAGCTCCAGGCCCAGGCTTTAGCTCCAGGCCCAGGCTCTAGCTCCAGGGCCAGGCTCTAGCTCCAGGCCCAGGCTCTAGCTCCAGGCCCAGGCTCTAGCTCCAGGCCCAGGCTCTAGCTCCAGGCCCAGGCTTTAGCTCCAGGCCCAGGCTCTAGCTCCAGGGCCAGGCTCTAGCTCCAGGCCCAGGCTCTAGCTCCAGGCCCAGGCTCTAGCTCCAGGCCCCAGGCTCAGGGCTCAGGGACTGAACCCCACAAATCATTTAGCTAAGCAAGTTGTTATTGTTTTAGATTTAGCTACTCAGAACGAAGTGTCCATGTAGCACGGGCTATGGTGACCCCGTAAGACGTAAGCAAGTTACAATCGTTTGAAGAAGTACACACACACCTCACCACACACCTTGAGGGCCTCGCCGCCGAGTGAACAGCGCTCTGGGGTCGTACTGCTAAGTGCCCGGGTTCGATTCCCGGCCGAGGCAGAAACAAATTGGCGTTTATTTCATTCTGGTCCCTTATTCACCTATCAGTAAATAGGTACCGTGGGAGTTAGACAGCGGCTACGGGCTGCTACCTGGGGATGTGTGTGTGTGTGTAAGAGAAATATATGTAGTGGACATAATTGAGGAAAAATATTATTAGAAAGGTGGGGTCCAACAGCTAATAGCTCGATTCTGCAGATACAAATAATAAATATAAATAGTAAACACACATTCTCACACACACACCCACACACACACACACACACACACACACACACACACACACACACACACCCACACACACACCCACACACACACACACACACACACACACACACACACACACACACACACACACACACACACACACACACACACACACGTTAAAAAGTGTTGTAATGTTGTAAAAGGATGTCAAGACACATGTTGTCACAAGACAAACACAGTGAAGGACTACAGTCACGCAGATCACCACCAACACCGTGACACATACAGTCACGCAGATCACCACCAACACCGTGACACATACAGTCACGCAGATCACCACCAACACCGTGACACATACAGTCACGCAGATCACCACCAACACCGTGACACATACAGTCACGCAGATCACCACCAACACCGTGACACATACAGTCACGCAGATCACCACCAACACCGTGACACATACAGTCACGCAGATCACCACCAACACCGTGACACATACAGTCACGCAGATCACCACAAACACCGTGACACATACAGTCACGCAGATCACCACCAACACCGTGACACATACAGTCACGCAGATCACCACAAACACCGTGACACAGTCAACAAATACACAGACACAAATAACTAAGCTAAGAAAATGACACACAAACACAGTGGGGAGTGCGATGCAAAAATTATGAGGAGGTTTAAGACAGAGGAAGACAGTAGGAGGCTACAAGATGACCTAGACAGACTTAATGAATGGTCCAACAAATGGCTACTTAAGTTCAACCCGAGTATATGTAAGGTGATGAAACTAGGTGGAGGAAATAGGAGGCCAAACACTGGATACCGAATGGGAGATAAGTCCTTCACGAAACGGACAGAGAGAAAGATCTACGAGTTGATATCAGGAAAACCTGTCTCCTGAAGCCCACATCAAAAGAATAACATCAGCGGCATATGCGAGGCTGGCTAACATCAGAACTGCTTTCAGAAACCTGTGAAAGGAATCATTCAGAACCTTGTATACCACATATGTAAGACCAATCCTGGTGTATGCGGCCGCAGCATGGAGTCCGTACCTTGACAAGCACAAGACGAACCTGGAAAAAGTTTAGAGGTATGCCACTAGGCTAGTCCTAGAATTTAGAGACATGAATTACGAGGAGAGGCTGAGTGTACAGCACCTCACGTCGCTGGAAGAGAGAAGTGCTCGGGAAACATGATCACCACATACACAATTCTCAAGAGTATTGACAGGTTAGACAAGGATGGATTATTAAACTCGGGGGGTACACGCAAAAGAGGATACAGATGGAAGCTGAGTACCCAAATGAGCCACATAGACATTAGACAGAACGTTTTCAGTGTCAGAGTAGTTAGTAAATGGAATGCATTAGGCAGTGATGTGGTGGAGGCTGACTCCATACACAGTTTCAAGTGTAGATATGATAGAGCCCAGTAGGCTCAGGAATCTGTACACCAGTTGATAGACAGTTGAGAGGCGGGACCAGAGAGCCAAAACTCAACCCCCGCAAGCACAACTTCAGTCAAAACCTAGCAGGTAGAGGGTCCCGGCCCTCACCTGGGGGTGGGGGGGGGGGGGGCAGGTAGAGGGTCCCGGCCCTCACCTGGGGGTGGGGGGGGGCAGGTAGAGGGTCCCGGCCCTCACCTGGGGGTGGGGGGGGGCAGGTAGAGGGTCCCGGCCCTCACCTGGGGGTGGGGGGGGGGGCAGGTAGAGGGTCCCGGCCCTCACCTGGGGGTGGGGGGGGGGGCAGGTTGAGGGTCCCGGCCCTCACCTGGGGGTGGGGGGGGGGCAGGTAGAGGGGTCCCGGCCCTCACCTGGGGGTGGGGGGGGGCAGGTAGAGGGGTCCCGGCCCTCACCTGGGGGTGGGGGGGGGCAGGTACAGGGTCCCGGCCCTCACCTGGGGGTGGGGGGGGGGGCAGGTAGAGGGTCCCGGCCCTCACCTGGGGGTGGGGGGGGGGCAGGTAGAGGGTCCCGGCCCTCACCTGGGGGTGGGGGGGGGCAGGTAGAGGGTCCCGGCCCTCACCTGGGGGTGGGGGGGGGGCAGGTAGAGGGTCCCGGCCCTCACCTGGGGGTGGGGGGGGGGCAGGTAGAGGGTCCCGGCCCTCACCTGGGGGTGGGGGGGGGGGCAGGTAGAGGGTCCCGGCCCTCACATGGGGGTGGGGGGGGGGCAGGTTGAGGGTCCCGGCCCTCACCTGGGGGTGGGGGGGGGGACAGGTAGAGGGGTCCCGGCCCTCACCTGGGGGTGGGGGGGGCAGGTAGAGGGGTCCCGGCCCTCACCTGGGGGTGGGGGGGGCAGGTAGAGGGTCCCGGCCCTCACCTGGGGGGGGGGGGCAGGTAGAGGGTCCCGGCCCTCACCTGGGGGTGGGGGGCAGGTAGAGGGTCCCGGCCCTCACCTGGGGGGTGGGGGGGGGCAGGTAGAGGGTCCCGGCCCTCACCTGGGGGTGGGGGGGGGCAGGTAGAGGGTCCCGGCCCTCACCTGGGGGTGGGGGGCAGGTAGAGGGTCCCGGCCCTCACCTGGGGGTGGGGGGGGGCAGGTAGAGGGTCCCGGCCCTCACCTGGGGGTGGGGGGCAGGTAGAGGGTCCCGGCCCTCACCTGGGGGTGGGGGGGGGCAGGTAGAGGGGTCCCGGCCCTCACCTGGGGGTGGGGGGGGGCAGGTAGAGGGTCCCGGCCCTCACCTGGGGGTGGGGGGCAGGTAGAGGGTCCCGGCCCTCACCTGGGGGTGGGGGGGGGCAGGTAGAGGGACCCGGCCCTCACCTGGGGGTGGGGGGGGGGCAGGTAGAGGGTCCCGGCCCTCACCTGGGGGTGGGGGGGGCAGGTAGAGGGACCCGGCCCTCACCTGGGGGTGGGGGGGGGGCAGGTAGAGGGTCCCGGCCCTCACCTGGGGGTGGGGGGGGGCAGGTAGAGGGTCCCGGCCCTCACCTGGGGGTGGGGGGGGGCAGGTAGAGGGTCCCGGCCCTCACCTGGGGGTGGGGGGGGGCAGGTAGAGGGACCCGGCCCTCACCTGGGGGTGGGGGGGGGGCAGGTAGAGGGTCCCGGCCCTCACCTGGGGGTGGGGGGGGGCAGGTAGAGGGTCCCGGCCCTCACCTGGAGGTGGGGGGGGGGCAGGTAGAGGGTCCCGGCCCTCACCTGGGGGTGGGGGGGGGGCAGGTAGAGGGTCCCGGCCCTCACCTGGGGGTGGGGGGGGGGCAGGTAGAGGGTCCCGGCCCTCACCTGGGGGTGGGGGGGGCAGGTAGAGGGTCCCGGCCCTCACCTGGGGGTGGGGGGGGCAGGTAGAGGGTCCCGGCCCTCACCTGGGGGTGGGGGGGGCAGGTAGAGGGTCCCGGCCCTCACCTGGGGGTGGGGGGGGGCGACGTAGTGAACAAACAAACAGTGAAGGCCCAGCTTCCGGCCGCTGCCACACAGGAAGACGGAATAACACACAAACTCGCGCTTGTTTTATTCTGCCGGTAACATGAGCCGCAGTCCGGCCCCTGTTGTTGTTGTTGGCCGGGCCCGCTGGCTACACACTCCCCCCTACACCCACCACACCCCACCCCACACACACCCACCACACCCCACCCCCCCCACACCCACTACACCTTCCCCCCCCACACCCAGTACACACCTCCCAAGTACCCACCCCTAACACCCTGACCTAACATCCACCTCCCTCCACCACATCCGTCTTCCTCCAGTCATGAGGACTGTAAAAATAGAAGAAGACTGTTGTAAGTTACAGGAGGATCTGGACAACTTTCAGGAGTGGGCAAACATATGGTTGCTGGAATTTAATCCCAACAAGTGCAATGTGATAAATATAGAGAGAGACCAGAAGGCATCTACTCTGTCTCGTCACGAGGCGTCACAGGTCCCTGTAACCGTATCTCTGGTCCGGTTACGTCTCTGCGTCTCTGGTCCGGTTATGTTGTTGCGTCTCTGGTCCGGTTACGTCTCTGCGTCTCTGGTCCGGTTACGTTGTTGCGTATCTGGTCCGGTTACGTCTCTGCGTCTCTGGTCCGGTTGAAACATACGTCTGGCCGCTCTGCCACAAGTCAACGTAACAGAGCTATTTCTCAGTCAGTATACCAGATACATACATACATACATACCCACGTGCATAACTTTACATGTATTGTTATGATCTCAGCCTACAGGAGAAACGAGTCTCCCTCCTTGAGAGTTATTCATCAAGCCTGACCTGATTAGAAGGTCTAGCAAATATTGAGGTGATAACGCATATGTAAAATAGTTGCTTGGATATGTATAACAGTTTGAAATTATGGGCAATGAAGGAGAAAACAGATAAATGACTGGCTAGGAGATGTGGACATTTTGATGGAGGCGTGAGGCTCGCTTCCGGAGGACCTTGACCTCACTTGAGTGCCAGACATCGCAGGGGGAAGCCGCGCTCCGTTGAGCTCCCATCAGAAGGGAACCCCTAGTGATATATCTCGAAGAGAAGAGAAGTGTGTAGACGTGCCAGCTGTGGAACCGAGCTGGGAACGTTGTGGTCTCAAGTCCTGGTCGAAGAAGAGAGTATCAAGCCGGCCAGAGACATTATTGTGGGCCGTGGGAGCGCCCTGACCAGACGCCGTCAGAGGGAAAGCGCCCTCGACCAGCCGATCTGTGGTAAGCACGATATACGCCAGTTCATAGTGATCACTTGTAGTTGGTCGTGTGCCCAGCGACAGTAGCGATGTTTATTTATAAGTTAGACATGTTTTAATAAGGCAGAAGGCCTGAAATAGGAGAGTGAAGAGGGAGGAACACGGAGCGACGTCCGCCCCCTCTGAGCGCTGGCGGACGACTGAGGGAGCCCGGCTCCGGATGGAGGAAGACCCTCCCAGCGAGTGAGGACCGCCGCCAGGCGAGGTGGAGTATGGACCCGCCCAAAACGGGGGAGTCCACTCTCACTGTATGTAGAGGACAGATAGAGGTTTGAGGCAAGCATATTGTGTGGTTATTTTTGTTTATGTGTTAAAGGGGAACATTTTATTGGAACGTCGATGGGTTGCAGGTTTGTCTTTTGGGGAAGAAGTTGCTGAGAACTTCGAAGCCAGCAGATGAAGTAATTGATGAGACTCCAAAGGTAGTGGAGCAGAGGACCTCGAGCTGTGAGGAGAAGCAGCAGTGAAGAGGAGTGTCACGTGCTTCTGTAGAGGTGGAGAAGCACCATACTTGCTCGGGGAAACTTCATGGTGTAGCAGCCAAGAGAGCTGTGGAGGACCCTAGCAGAAGGGTGAAGCACCGTAGTTGCTCAAGGAAACTTCATGATAGCAGCCTGGAGGAGCTGCAGAGGATCCTGGTAGTGAAGCCCGGAAGAACCTAAGGATATTAGGGTAGTGAACTTCCAGAGGTGGAAGGGGAAGTTCTGGTGGATTACTAGTAGGGAGTTGATAGTGTTTGGTTGTCATTAGCGTGCAAGACGCAGTGAGAGGTGAGTGACTGTTTGCATTCTTATGTCAAGGAGTGTTTTATACTGAAGTTTAGAGTTACAGTCGTAGGCTGGATTACCTACGGATGTATGCGTTCCAGGACTGACAGTGATTGATGGATCATTGTTGTGTATCAATGAACATTTATACTGATATATGTGATTGCATTCAAATGCTGATTTTTTATATATATATTATCTTGCTGATGGTGCAACAGTGTATGTAGACTTGATCAACTTGAGGAGGTTAATAGTATCAGGTGGCGAACCAGGAGATAAGATACCACTTGATAAGCTGATAATAGAGTTCTGATGGTGTTGGAGTGCAACCTGATTGTGATATTATAGAGTATAGGATTCATTATTATTATATGTGTGTATGTATCGTGTATGTGCTTTGTCCAGTAAATGTGTCACAATTTGCTGGTGTTTGCCCTTGTCCTAGTGAGGCTTCCCAGGAGGTAGTAAAGAAGGAGAGAGAAAGAACCAAGAACCACTGCTGTGGACAGGGTAAAAGGTAATACTAATAAGTCAAAAAGGGGATTGAGGAGATCATATCACCTAGGGAGAGAGTGGGGAGTCACAGCGGCTCGAGTGGGTGTGTGCACGTGACAACGAGGCTAAATGTTGGAGCCGCATCCCCTAAACGTGTGACGTTGAGCCCCTCTCCAAGAGCCAGAAGCGCCAAGGGTGATCTCCTAGTATAAGCACTCTACCGAGTTGTGGGTTGGGTTGTCCGTAGAGAAGGATCAACGAAGACAACACCAACCAACCCACAGTCTATAATAAATTGGGGGCCTGTGTCCGGGAGAGTGAACTGACACACCCACACCCTGTCCAAGAGTGGATTTGTACACCCCTGCTGAGATAAACTGTGTGACCGCAGGTGTATACTCTCTCTCTTGGGAAGACTCACAGGACAAAGATGGATAAGGTGCAAGCGTTTGTGGAGTCAGGCAAGCCTGAGGACTTGGAAGGTTGCACGAGGGATCAATTGAAACAAATAGCAGAAAAATGTGGCATTAGGTTGAAAGCATCTAAAGTAGCTGGGATGAAGGATGAGATCCTGAGGCAGTTAAGAGCCAAAAATGAAGCGGCAGAGCAAGGAGCCCAAAAAGGAGCTGAAAGTGGAAAGGAGGATGATGGGCAGGATGAAGTGAGATCCCAGGGATCGAGTAGGAGCAGCAAGAGTAGCCGCAGTAGCAGGAGTAGCCGAAATAGGAGCTTGGAGAGATTCCAGTTAGAGCTCCAGATGCAGCAACAACGAGAGGACAAGGAGAGACAGTTCCAGCTGGAAAAGATGAAATTAGAACTCCAGATGAAAAATGAAGCAGAGAAGGAAAAAGAAAAAACCAGGCTGGAAGTAGAAAAAGAAAAAACCAGACTGGAAATAGAAAAAGAGAAAGCAAGACTAGAGGTGGAGAAAGAAAAAGAGAAAACCAGAGTAAGAGAACTGGAGTTGGAACAGGAGAAAGAAAAAGAGAAAGCAAGGCTAGAGGTGGAAAAAGAAAAAGAGAGAACAAAACAAATGCAGATAGAAGCGAACAGAACCTTGGCTGAGCAAAGGATTGAACATGGGTTGCCAGAGAGCACCACCCAGGTATCACACCCAACAGATGTTAGGGTTAGGGAGAAGGACATTCCCTTGTTTGTTCCCGAAGAGGCAGAGAGCTTTTTCGAGCACTTTGATAAAGTAGCCAGTATCAAGGAGTGGCCACAGGAGGAATGGGCCCAGCTGGTCCAGTTAAGATTGACCGGTGCAGCCAGGGAGGCATACACCCAATTGTCACTGGAAGAGTGCCAGGATTATGCCACAGTAAAGAGCAGCATATTGCGCTCGTTTCAGTTAACCCCAGAAGCTTATAGGAAGCGCTTCAGAGAGATGATCAAAGTTGGAGCGTGTACGTTTGCTGAGACAGCAAGAGATCTGGAAAGACGATTCCAGAAGTGGATTGAGGCTGCTGGAGTTGGATCTTACGCTGACCTGAAGCAACTGATGGTCATGGAGAAGTTCTTGGAGATGACGCATCCCGAAACAAAGTTCAAGATCCAAGAAGCAGGGATAAAGGAGGTGAAAGATGCCGCAGATAGGGCGGATATGATTACCGAAGCATACAAGAGCTTAAGGGAGAACAGAGTGAGAAGCGAGGCGAGACGCAGCAATAGCAGACCCAGTGGAGTCTGGGGAGGAAGAAATTATGAAAGACCCAGAAGAGTCTGGGGTGAGAAGAATTTTGATAAATGGGCAGATAAAAGTAAGCACCCTAAAACTCAGAAGAGTAGGTCGCGTACTTCGTCTGAAAGTGAAGATGGAGGAGCAAAACGAGAAACTGATCGTTATCCAGGGAATCAAGAGTCCAGTAAAGCTCCACAGAGTACGAGTAGTACGTCTGGCCCGAGGAACTCCAATACGAGTGGGCAGAGTCAGAGCTACTCTGGTACATATAGAAGAGACTTTTCCCAGATGAGATGTTACAATTGTAACGGATTGGGTCACGTGATGCGAGATTGTCGGCAGGGCAAGAGAGTTGTGACCCTGGCCATGTGTGACCCCCGAGGTAAATATACTAATGTGTTCCGAGACAAACCACAGAGAGCGAACTTAGTGAACGAGAGGTATAGGCCGTTCATGAGCAAAGGTTGGATCAGTGTAGGAAGCCAACCTGAGGTAGAAGTTGGTATCTTAAGGGATACCGGAGCTAATCAGAGCTTGATTGTGAGAAGGCTGATTGGGAATGATCGACGATTAGCTGGCAGGAGTAGGATGAAAGTATATGGGATATTGTCTGAGAGTGACATGCCCGTATGTACTGTCCAGCTAAGGTCGGAATATGTGTCGGCAGAGGTGATGTTGGGAGTGTGCCCTGACATACCTGTTCCAGGAGTCCAAGTGATCCTGGGGAATGACTTGTGCGGGACAAAGGTGTTGCCAAGAGTCATAGCAGAGACTGTGCCAGAGGAGTGCCCAGAAGGCCACTGCACGGGTGGGACACCTGAGAGTGTGAACCTGACTGACATCCGAGGAGATGCGTCAGGAGACCGCCAAGCCATTGAGTACCCTGTCTCGGTAGTGACGAAGGCAGAAGTGGCCGACGAGGAAGACACTGGAGAAGGTGAGACAGTGTCGATTCAGCCAGTGGAAGATATCGATGTAGATATATCATGGCGGTTTGATGAAGGTCCAGCCCAGAAAAATGAAGTCTCGGTGAGGTCAAAAGTGAAGATGGCCCAGCCGAAGAAGAATCATGTGAAGAGAGCGGACCTGAGTAGAGCCCAGACTGCTGAAACTAAGAGTCGGAAGGTGAATGCAACTGTGCTGAGTATGAATGAGGAAAGATGTGGACATACTGAGGACGGAAGTAGAGCGTCAAGTGGTCCACGAGCACAGAGGCATATGGATAGTGGAGTTAAGTTGTTTGAGATGTCAGGAGTTGACATGTTTCACAGAAAACGTAGAGTAGAGATAATGAAGAAGAGTAATAGCCGAGAAAATGAGAGAAGAGACAGTATGTGTGGAGAGATGCTTACGAGCACTTTGGGAGAGGCAAAGCGACATGTATGGTCGAGTGCTGTTGGATGTAGTATAGTGCCCGAAGAAACTTTTAGGGAACGAAGAAGAGTTGAAGGAGAAGAAATGGAGTTGTATAGAGGTGAAAAGTGTGGGAAGAGGAAGATGATACAAGCATGGAGGAGTAGAAGAAAGCCGAGGACTCGATGGAAGTTAAACAGGATGATGTCTCGGATAAATGAGGAGACGAAAGGGAGGATCGTCGGTGAAGACGAGGGAGTGAAGTATGATGACAGGAGGCGAAAGTATAATGGCAGTAGATGGAAGTATGAAGACAACAGAGGAGGTACAGACAGCAGATGTCTGACTCTGGACGTGAAGAGAAGAAGACGAGGAAACGGAGGGTGGAGACAGTAAGTAGAGTGGACCGATGGAGTGCAGGCGTCCAAGGAGGACAGCCTAGCTAAGAGGTGTCAGAGGTCAAATCGTTTATGAGAAGATCATGTTTCTGGAGAGAGGTGAGCCAGATGTTGCAAGGAGCAACGAACTAATTGTAGACTCCTAAGAGAGTATATCGGGTGAAGAACGAGACAGTGTGGTGGCTGATGTATTATCCCGAGCTTTGCCACTGGAATAACTCTCAAAAATAAGGGGAGGGGAGTGTTATGATCTCAGCCTACAGGAGAAACGAGTCTCCCTCCTTGAGAGTTATTCATCAAGCCTGACCTGATTAGAAGGTCTAGCAAATATTGAGGTGATAACGCATATGTAAAATAGTTGCTTGGATATGTATAACAGTTTGAAATTATGGGCAATGAAGGAGAAAACAGATAAATGACTGGCTAGGAGATGTGGACATTTTGATGGAGGCGTGAGGCTCGCTTCCGGAGGACCTTGACCTCACTTGAGTGCCAGACATCGCAGGGGGAAGCCGCGCTCCGTTGAGCTCCCATCAGAAGGGAACCCCTAGTGATATATCTCGAAGAGAAGAGAAGTGTGTAGACGTGCCAGCTGTGGAACCGAGCTGGGAACGTTGTGGTCTCAAGTCCTAGTCGAAGAAGAGAGTATCAAGCCGGCCAGAGACATTATTGTGGGCCGTGGGAGCGCCCTGACCAGACGCCGTCAGAGGGAAAGCGCCCTCGACCAGCCGATCTGTGGTAAGCACGATATACGCCAGTTCATAGTGATCACTTGTAGTTGGTCGTGTGCCCAGCGACAGTAGCGATGTTTATTTATAAGTTAGACATGTTTTAATAAGGCAGAAGGCCTGAAATAGGAGAGTGAAGAGGGAGGAACACGGAGCGACGTCCGCCCCCTCTGAGCGCTGGCGGACGACTGAGGGAGCCCGGCTCCGGATGGAGGAAGACCCTCCCAGCGAGTGAGGACCGCCGCCAGGCGAGGTGGAGTATGGACCCGCCCAAAACGGGGGAGTCCACTCTCACTGTATGTAGAGGACAGATAGAGGTTTGAGGCAAGCATATTGTGTGGTTATTTTTGTTTATGTGTTAAAGGGGAACATTTTATTGGAACGTCGATGGGTTGCAGGTTTGTCTTTTGGGGAAGAAGTTGCTGAGAACTTCGAAGCCAGCAGATGAAGTAATTGATGAGACTCCAAAGGTAGTGGAGCAGAGGACCTCGAGCTGTGAGAAGCAGCAGTGAAGAGGAGTGTCACGTGCTTCTGTAGAGGTGGAGAAGCACCATACTTGCTCGGGGAAACTTCATGGTGTAGCAGCCAAGAGAGCTGTGGAGGACCCTAGCAGAAGGGTGAAGCACCGTAGTTGCTCAAGGAAACTTCATGATAGCAGCCTGGAGGAGCTGCAGAGGATCCTGGTAGTGAAGCCCGGAAGAACCTAAGGATATTAGGGTAGTGAACTTCCAGAGGTGGAAGGGGAAGTTCTGGTGGATTACTAGTAGGGAGTTGATAGTGTTTGGTTGTCATTAGCGTGCAAGACGCAGTGAGAGGTGAGTGACTGTTTGCATTCTTATGTCAAGGAGTGTTTTATACTGAAGTTTAGAGTTACAGTCGTAGGCTGGATTACCTACGGATGTATGCGTTCCAGGACTGACAGTGATTGATGGATCATTGTTGTGTATCAATGAACATTTATACTGATATATGTGATTGCATTCAAATGCTGATTTTTTATATATATATATTATCTTGCTGATGGTGCAACAGTGTATGTAGACTTGATCAACTTGAGGAGGTTAATAGTATCAGGTGGCGAACCAGGAGATAAGATACCACTTGATAAGCTGATAATAGAGTTCTGATGGTGTTGGAGTGCAACCTGATTGTGATATTATAGAGTATAGGATTCATTATTATTATATGTGGTTATGTATCGTGTATGTGCTTTGTCCAGTAAATGTGTCACAATTTGCTGGTGTTTGCCCTTGTCCTAGTGAGGCTTCCCAGGAGGTAGTAAAGAAGGAGAGAGAAAGAACCAAGAACCACTGCTGTGGACAGGGTAAAAGGTAATACTAATAAGTCAAAAAGGGGATTGAGGAGATCATATCACCTAGGGAGAGAGTGGGGAGTCACAGCGGCTCGAGTGGGTGTGTGCACGTGACAACGAGGCTAAATGTTGGAGCCGCATCCCCTAAACGTGTGACGTTGAGCCCCTCTCCAAGAGCCAGAAGCGCCAAGGGTGATCTCCTAGTATAAGCACTCTACCGAGTTGTGGGTTGGGTTGTCCGTAGAGAAGGATCAACGAAGACAACACCAACCAACCCACAGTCTATAATAGTATACATCAAATTATTGATTACTGATAATCACGAAACCAATTAAATACTTGTCACTAAAGCAACAACACGAGCGCCATCTGCCAGGTGAAACGTCATATTTATGACTGCGGAAATGATCTCTGATTGGCTAACGACATTTCCTGCCTGTGTTCCACTGTATTTTGATTGGCTACGGCGGTAAATATATTTGGTAATCTTTTTGATTGGGTTAGTCCAGACCAAATGTGATTAGTCGACAACTGACCTGATGTGCACTTTGGACAGCTGATGGATGGGTACTCACCCAACTGTATTGACGTGGGTCGAATTGCGGCTCTTGGGTCTCGCCTCTCAACCCAGTTTCAGAGGCTATTGGGCTCTGGCAGATCTACATTTGAAGCTGTTCATAAACTAGTTTCTACTACTCGGCGTTTTCAATTTTGTTCTCATATTTCTGTGGCACAGTTCCCGATGTTCGTGTATTACGGCCCTGCTGCACAGTCTGCCCTTCTCTGTGCATCTCCCTGAATATTTTGTATGAGGTGAACATGTTTTCGTATTTTTCTTCTCCTTTACAGTGACGTGAGGTTTCATCTGGTGACCCTGAGGGGTAACATGAACCCCCCGTAGTGATTTGTCTCTGTCAGGAGGCTATTCCCTCCCATGCCATACCTTGTGTCCGGCCTCACCTTTCCCGTGCTCAGCTTCATTACTTTGCACTTGTTTGAGTTGAACTCTATAGTAACCACTTGAAGGACCTTACTTTCTTTTTGTCTAGATCGTCGTACATTTTCTTGCACTCCTCCATCTTATTTACCCACACTATTGATGTATTATTAGCGAGCACTTAGAGGAAGGAATTGATCCCCATAAGCGAGTATACATACTCGAGTATGCACTTGAGTGCATACTCATTATGCACTCGAGTACCTTATTATCCATTCGAATATCCCATTATGCACTCGAGTACCCCAATATGCTCAACTGTCACATATGCTCAACTGTCACATATGCTCAACTCTCACATATGCTCAACTCTCACAGATGATCAACTAGCCTCTTATAGTCTTTACCACCACCTGGCACGATGTACAAGTAAAGGACAATGGCCTGTAGTTTTATTGGCACTATACTGACTGTCCTCCAACAGTCTGTCATCCATCTGTGTCAGACTTTACTAAGGGGGGTATGTACCCCAACCTTGTCAGACTTTACTAAGGGGGGTATGTACCCCAACCTTGTCAGACTTTACTAAGGGGGGTATGTACCCCAACCTTGTCAGACTTTACTAAGGGGGGTATGTACCCAACCTTGTCAGACTTTACTAAGGGGGGTATGTACCCCAACCTTGTCAGACTTTACTAAGGGGGGTATGTACCCAACCTTGTCAGACTTTACTAAGGGGGGTATGTACCCCAACCTTGTCAGATTTTACTAAGGGGGGTATGTACCCCAACCTTGTCAGACTTTACTAAGGGGGGTATGTACCCAACCTTGTCAGACTTTACTAAGGGGGGTATGTACCCCAACCTTGTCAGACTTTACTAAGGGGGGTATGTACCCAACCTTGTCAGACTTTACTAAGGGGGGTATGTACCCAATCTTGTCAGACTTTACTAAGGGGGGTATGTACCCCAACCTTGTTAGACTTTATTAAGGGGGGTATGTACCCCAACCTTGTCAGACTTTACTAAGGGGGGTATGTACCCCAACCTTGTCAGACTTTACTAAGGGGGGTATGTACCCAACCTTGTCAGACTTTACTAAGGGGGGTATGTACCCCAACCTTGTCAGACTTTACTAAGGGGGGTATGTACCCCAACCTTGTCAGACTTTACTAAGGGGGGTATGTACCCCAACCTTGTCAGACTTTACTAAAGGGGGTATGTACCCCAACCTTGTCAGACTTTACTAAGGGGGGTATGTACCTCAACCTTGTCAGACTTTACTAAGGGGGGTATGTACCCAACCTTGTCAGACTTTACTAAGGGGGGTATGTACCCAATCTTGTCAGACTTTACTAAGGGGGGTATGTACCCCAACCTTGTCAGACTTTACTAAGGGGGGTATGTACCCCAACCTTGTCAGACTTTACTAAGGGGGGTATGTACCCCAACCTTGTCAGACTTTACTAAGGGGGGTATGTACCCCAACCTTGTCAGACTTTACTAAGGGGGGTATGTACCCCAACCTTGTCAGACTTTACTAAGGGGGGTATGTACCCCAACCTTGTCAGACTTTACTAAGGGGGGTATGTACCCCAACCTTGTCAGACTTTACTAAGGGGGGGTATGTACCCCAACCTTGTCAGACTTTACTAAGGGGGGTATGTACCCAACCTTGTCAGACTTTACTAAGGGGGGTATGTACCCCAACCTTGTTAGACTTTATTAAGGGGGGTATGTACCCCAACCTTGTCAGATTTTACTAAGGGGGGTATGTACCCCAACCTTGTCAGACTTTACTAAGGGGGGTATGTACCCAACCTTGTCAGACTTTACTAAGGGGGGTATGTACCCCAACCTTGTCAGACTTTACTAAGGGGGGTATGTACCCCAACCTTGTCAGACTTTACTAAGGGGGGTATGTACCCAACCTTGTCAGACTTTACTAAGGGGGGTATGTACCCCAACCTTGTCAGACTTTACTAAGGGGGGTATGTACCCAACCTTGTCAGACTTTACTAAGGGGGTATGTACCCAACCTTGTCAGACTTTACTAAGGGGGGTATGTACCCCAACCTTGTCAGACTTTACTAAGGGGGGTATGTACCCAACCTTGTCAGACTTTACTAAGGGGGGTATGTACCCCAACCTTGTCAGACTTTACTAAGGGGGGTATGTACCCCAACCTTGTCAGACTTTACTAAGGGGGGTATGTACCCCAACCTTGTCAGACTTTACTAAGGGGGGTATGTACCCCAACCACCTGTTAATCCAATACATTTCTCACAATAAAAATAATAATAATTATTATTTTATTTACAAGAAGAAAGAAATGGGTTTGTGAGATTACATAAGATTGGTAATTTTTACAGTCTGACGGAGCCACTAACACTCATATAGCGTTTCCGGCAGAAACCATTACAACACGGAATGAATGTCATGCTGATCGACTAGGCTATAAGTGGTGGCAGACGGCACCACAGTTACAGACAGGGACATACAGTCTCTCCCCCACTGGAGAGACAAGAGTGGACGCGTTAGGGTTAAATTATGGAGGAAATGAGTCTCCCGGACTCCTCCCCCCCCCCTTCTTAAAGACGCCACCTGTACACACTTGCACACACCTGCACAAACCTGCACACACTTGCACAAACCAGCACACATCTGCACACACCTGCACACACCTGCACAAACCTGCACACACCTGCATACACCTGTACAAACCTGCATACACCTGTACAAACCTGCACACACCTGCATACACCTGTACAAACACCTGCACACACCTGCATATACCTGTACAAACCTGCACACACCTGTACAAACCTGCACACACCTGCACACACCTGTACAAACACCTGCACACACCTGGATCTTGTTGACGCATTCTTACATCCCGCCTTCATCTTAACTCATTCCCACCAAAGACCAAACTACCACGTTGCTACAACATTTGGACAACTTTCAACACCTAACAAGTTGTAACAACGTTCTAATTCGTCATCATAACGTCATAACAAGAAGAAACGACCTTATCACAAGTTGTAACAAGCGGAACATAGGCACCGTTACGGTTTGTGTTTGATGGGCTGTTGTCTTCTTCCCTACTTCTATTACCCCCCCCCCACCTCTCTGCCACCTTTCCCTGAAGGAAATGGGGAATAGGACAGGAGATAATAGGGTGGGTACGAGGGAGGTTATCTTGAGATGATTTCGGGGCTTTAGTGTCCCCGCGGCCCGGTTCTCGACCAGGCCTCCACCCCTAGGAAGCAGCCCGTGACAGCTGACTAACACCCAGGTACCTATTTTACTGCTAGGTAACAGGGGCATAGGGTGAAAGAAACTCTGCCCATTGTTTCTCGCCGGCGCCTGGGATCGAACCCAGGACCACAGGATCACAAGTCCAGCGTGCTGTCCGCTCGGCCGACCGGCTCCCTATAGGAGATAATAGGGACAGGAGATAATAGGGTTCTACCCCGTGTGACCCACGGTAGAACTATATTCTACCCACTTCAAGACTCCGTACCAATATAGAAGCATCAAGAGGAAGTATGGGCCAATAGGCCCTCTGCAGTTACTTCCGGTCTTATGTTCTCATATCCAACTAATATCCATAGTTTCGTGTTCTGTCTTGTGTTTGTCACAAGTTTGTTCACCTCATCCAAAACTGTTGCACCATATCACCTCACCCAAGTGCGAGTATAAGTAAGACAGATAAGCTGTTTAGTGTTCAGCTATTCTCTGCTGCCTCATTGATAAAGAGGTCAGAGGCAACCTGCTCTCCTGGGCCAAAAACTGTCTCATAAACAGAGAAGCAAGAGTAAAACTTCATGGCACAGTCTCTGAGTACAAAAGACATGAAAATGGTACACCGCAAGGAGGTATTCTCAGCCCTCTTCTCTTCAACTGCTTAATGGAAAGAATAATGAGGTTGAAACTCCCACATCACTGCAGGCTGCTAAACTACGCGGACGACTTTGTCATCATCATAAAAGGAAGGGATGCGGCGCGCCTTGCACCCAAATGCTTAGACTGCATCAGTAAAGAGGCAAAACAGATTGGGATCAAACTCAACCCCTCAAAGTCAAAGGCCATGCCCATAAAAATAGCGAAGCCCAACATCCAACTCACAGTACAGGGTCAACCAATAGAATGGGTCGACACCTATCAGTATCTAGGAATCATCCTGGACACACACATGAATTTTAATGCTGAGGTCACTTACTTGAGAGAGCGAACTGCGGCCCGGACGGCAATCCTCAGGTCGCTAACCTCCCTTTCTGGAGGAGCCAATCTGCAAGTCCTTCGCACATATTATGTACAGGCAGTCAGATCAGTGATCGATTACGCCGCACCTGCACTCACAAATCTATCACACCAACAGTGGAAAAAGCTTGAAGTTGCCCAAAACAATGCTATGAGAGCTGCACTGGGAGCCCCCATGTGGACCAGGCTTGAAACCCTTAGACTGGAGACGGGTTTGCCCTCTCTACAAGAAAGAATATCACAAAGGACAGCTACAATTATCAGTAGGATAATTATTTCTTCTGATCCAATCCCAGTACGGCAGGCCTTGGTGGTTGGACTAGGCCAAAACAATGGAAACTCTTGGGTTGCAAGAGCAGGAAAAGTCCTAAACAGACTACATTTAAAAAACATGATTCTTGATAGAGAGGGTGATCATCCACACCCAAATTACACTCCTTCCGCGCCGTGGGAAGAGCCTACTTTCAAAATAGTAATAGAAAGTCTCCCAATGAAAAAGGCTGCCTATGATCCGACAATCCTAAGGCGCATAATAGAAGAGCAAATGTATAGCATATCAGTAGCAGGAGCCACCCACATCTTCACAGACGGATCGGTGGACACAGAATATGAGAGTGCTGGCGCTGCTCTTTGCACGGCCAGCGTACAGGCATATTGGAGACTGGGAGGACTAGTATCATCAACCCAAACTGAGCTGTTTGCCATACAACAGGCATTCGCATATGTGATTGCACAAAACACTCAAAATGCAATCATACACACAGACTCAAAAGCTGCACTTCAAATACTAGGACAAAAACAGTGGAAAGATAAGGTGGAAATAATTACCACCATTTTGTATCTTGGAGCAGTCGCTAAAGGCAAAGGGCTCAACATAACTTTAAACTGGATCCCATCCCATGTTGGAATCCCATTAAATGAAAAAGCTGATGAAATTGCTAAATTGGCAACTCGTCATCCAGTGATACATAAAACAATTCAACCCAGCCTGGAGAACATAAAAAACATCATCACCAAAAAACTCTCACATCTCAACAAAGCCGACCTACACCAGAGAATAGCTGAAGGTTCGCCATCTGCAACATGGTATCTTCAGGCAACCAAATTAGAAAGGTTAAATATCCCAAAAGGAATCCACAGGGAAATAGCAGTTAGGCTATATAGACTACGTCTAGGTTACAGATGCAACTGGGAGAGTGGTGAACCCCGACAGAGAGAGTGCATCTTCTGCCAAACTGTCACAGAAAAGCCATTACTTCACTATCTTCTGGAATGTGAAGCAACTAATGACCTTAGAAGAGCTTTAAGAGTTCCTGAATCATGCAGTGGCCACCCTGAAGCCATCAACACAGCCACTCTCCCGGTCAACAAAGGTGTCCAGCAGCTGGACACCCTCATAAAGACTGTGAAGCAGTATCCTCCCCCGCGATAACAGCTTGATGATTAAATACAACCTCAGAATACTGAGAACAAAAAAAAAATTGTACCACTTACGGGCTATTCATGCCCGTGCCACCTCTTGGGTGGCTTAATCTTTATCAATCAATCTGTTTAGTGTTAGTATAAGTAAGACTCTGTTCAGTGTTTTCAGGTTATAGTTGTGTGTGTGAACTAAAGTCTTTGAAAATGTAATAAGTTATTACGAAACGCGTTCAAGCGTCGCGTCAGACTAGAAATAAAAATTAATTTTGGAGAAAAAATAAATGAATAAAAAAAAATAAATAAATAAATAAATAAAAAAATAATAAATAAATAAAACTCCTACAAAAAATATAAAACCAAAAAACCATTTGTGGCGGCATGAGAAGTGTAACTGCCCTGATGTTGCTAAGATCAGCCTCCTTCAGCCAGCTCCATCGGCTCTAGTGCTTCAGGACACCAACAAGGTCACAAACACTAGCCCCCCCCCCCAGCCAATGTGCTGACAACCCAACATAACACATACGCAAACAAACAACACATACACAAATGTCAACCCATGGTGGACAGGCCACCCAACTTTCAAACCTCCTCTCTCTCTACACCCGCATCCTCTTCCTGAATTTCATCTCCCCATCCCTCTACCTCCCCCATCCTTTCCATTCCCTATGGACATCAAAGCTAATTTTGGAGAATTGATTTTTCAATTACCATCGACAGTAAAAAGAAACATAAGAAATGTTGAGAAAATTCGTGTTAGAATTATTAATCTCATTTTTTCGGTCATATTTAACAACATTATATATCTGCATCTCTATGTTTCTATCTCTTTCTATGTCTCTCTTTCTCCTTCTTTTTTATGCACAATATATCAACTACCACTGCCGTATGGGAGGTCGCCAGGGGGGAAGGGGGGGAGGAAAGTAGTGGTGTAAAATATTATAAATTATAATAGTTATCCCATGTATGTTGAGAAAGGGTCGGGTCCTGTGAAACCCTTGTAGCTGTGGCAGAATTGTCTGGTTTATGTGACTACGGCCAAAATATGGATAGCAGAACATTTCTGTTAATTTTCCAAGGGTTAGTGAATAATGGTTTAAATTACAGTAAGAATTTTTTTTTTTTTATGATTGTGTTGTCGGGGTAGAGTGCCAAAACTCGACGTGAAGATGAGAATGTGCCTGGCACACGGTCCCCTTTTGAATTCTAACGAACCTGACCAGCCTATGTCCATCCCGTCCCCCAGACCATTTTCCCTTCAAATTTGGGTGAGGCTAGCCCATAGCGTCTGGTCTCCAGCCTCGGACAGAGACGGACAGACAGTCTCTTATAGTATGATAAACCCAACCTATCCTGTTTGTTTAGATAGTACTTTTGTAACTATGTGCACCATAGTACAAATATTGACATACTAAGGAATCAGATAGTAGTATTTTGTACTATTCACGTTATAGAGTCCAAACAGTATAGAGTCGGCACTATAAGTACTAACAAAACAGGAGGATGGGTTGATCAACCCATGGAACCGCCTACCTGCCGACGCCACAAAGGTCTAGACATTACTTCACCTCAAACTCCAGCTGGAACAAATCGTCGGGAACAATAGGGGAGACCTTTGAAAAGCCGCCGGCTCCCTGCCCCCGTCGAGGCCACTAGAAATATATGGTGGCCTTCAGGTAAATCGGTTCATCACTTGCCTACCAACCTCACCCTCTCCTACCTGCCTCACCCTCTCCTACCTGCCTCACCCCTCTCCTACCTCCCTCACCCTCTCCTACCTACCTCACCCTCTCCTACCTGCCTCACCCTCTCCTACCTACCTCACCCTCTCCTACCTCCCTCACCCTCTCCTACCTCTCTCACCCTCTCCTACCTGCCTCACCCTCTCCTACCTGCCTCACCCTCTCCTACCTGCCTCACCCTCTCCTACCTCCCTCACCCTCTCCTACCTCCCTCACCCTCTCCTACCTCCCTCACCCTCTCCTACCTGCCTCACCCTCTCCTACCTCCCTCACCCTCTCCTACCTACCTCACCCTCTCCTACCTACCCTCACCCTCTCCTACCTCCCTCACCCTCTCCTACCTACCTCACCCTCTCCTACCTACCTCACCCTCTCCTACCTACCTCACCCTCTCCTACCTACCTCACCCTCTCCTACCTACCTCACCCTCTCCTACCTACCTCACCCTCTCCTACCTACCCTCACCCTCTCCTACCTACCTCACCCTCTCCTACCTACCCTCACCCTCTCCTACCTACCTCACCCTCTCCTACCTGCCTCACCCCTCTCCTACCTGCCTCACCCCTCTCCTACCTACCTCACCCTCTCCTACCTCCCTCACCCTCTCCTACCTACCTCACCCTCTCCTACCTACCTCACCCTCTCCTACCTCCCTCACCCTCTCCTACCTACCTCACCCTCTCCTACCTCCCTCACCCTCTCCTACCTACCTCACCCTCTCCTACCTACCCTCACCCTCTCCTACCTACCTCACCCTCTCCTACCTACCCTCACCCTCTCCTACCTCCCTCACCCTCTCCTACCTACCTCACCCCTCTCCTACCTACCCTCACCCTCTCCTACCTCCCTCACCCTCTCCTACCTACCTCACCCTCTCCTACCTGCCTCACCCCTCTCCTACCTACCTCACCCTCTCCTACCTACCTCACCGTCTCCTACCTACCTCACCCTCTCCTACCTACCTCCCCCCCCCCACTGCCCAGGTAAACGAGGCTGCCACAAATGCGGGTTAATAACGCAATAATGAGCCGGGTTCGTTAGCCGCCCTCGCCAGCCTGCCTCGTTAGTGTTCAAACACCGCCCTTCACGCGCCACGCCCCGCTCATCACGCTCACTCTAATTGCTTGTTTGCTCTGGGTAGTTACTGCAGGCCAGGGGAGGGGGAGGAGGGCCGAGCACCTCTCTACATGTAGGGGAACAACACCTGAGAGAAGCACCTACACCTCTCTACATGTAGGGGAACAACACCTGAGAGAAGCACCTACACCTCTCTACATGTAGGGGAACAACACCTGAGAGAAGCACCTACACCTCTCTACATGTAGGGGAACAACACCTGAGAGAAGCACCTACACCTCTCTACATGTAGGGGAACAACACCTGAGAGAAGCACCTACACCTCTCTACATGTAGGGGAACAACACCTGAGAGAAGCACCTACACCTCTCTACATGTAGGGGAACAACACCTGAGAGAAGCACCTACACCTCTCTACATGTAGGGGAACAACACCTGAGAGAAGCACCTACACCTCTCTACATGTAGGGGAACAACACCTGAGAGAAGCACCTACACCTCTCTACATGTAGGGGAACAACACCTGAGAGAAGCACCTACACCTCTACAACATCGTCCTCTTGTTTACACAGTACTTGCTGTAGCTATGTGCATCATAGTACAAATATTGACATACTAAGGAACTAGATAGAATTTGGTACTATTCATTTTATGGTACTGCGGTCTGCAGTCCCCGTGGCGAAGTGGTAACATTCTCGCCTGGCGTTTCGCCAGCGCCTTGGCCTGGGTTCGTTCCCTGGCCGGGGAGGATTGACTGGGAGCCATGACGGGTGTGTGACGGGGGGGGGGGGGATGACGGGGGTGTGACGGGGCTCTGACAGGGAAGGATGACGGGTGTGTGACAGGGCTGTGACGGGGGGGTGACGGGTGTGTGACAGGGCTGTGACGGGGGTGTGACAGGGCTGTGACGGGGGGATGACGGGTGTGTGACAGGGCTGTGACGGGGGGATGACGGGTGTGTGACAGGGCTGTGACGGGGGGGATGACGGGTGTGTGACAGGGCTGTGACGAGGGGATGACGGGTGTGTGACAGGGGGGATGACGGGTGTGTGACAGGGCTGTGACGGGGGGGATGACGGGTGTGTGACAGGGCTGTGACGGGTGTGTGACAGGGGGATGACGGGTGTGTGACAGGGCTGTGACGGGGGGATGACGGGTGTGTGACAGGGCTGTGACGGGGGGATGACGGGTGTGTGACAGGGCTGTGACGGGTGTGTGACAGGGCTGTGACGGGGGGATGACGGGTGTGTGACAGGGCTGTGACGGGGGATGACGGGTGTGTGACAGGGCTGTGACGGGAGGGATGACGGGTGTGTGACAGGGCTGTGACGGGGGGATGACGGGTGTGTGACGGGGGAGGGGTGACAGGGTGTGTGATGGGGGTGGGGGTGACTGGTGTGTGTGACGGGGGGGGGGGTGACAGCATAATGCTGACCCTGGTTGTAAGCCTAGGTGCAGATGGGAGCGTGGCCTCCACCGTGCCCATGTGAACCAGACGAGGACACTGTCAATGGCTTGTGGGGCCTGGTAACCTGGTGGATAGCGCGCAGGATTCGTAATTCTGTGGCGCGGGTTCGATTCCCGCACGAGGCAGAAGCAAATGGGCAAAGTTTCTTTCACCCTGAATGCCCCTGTTACCTAGCAGTAAATAGGTACCTGGGAGTTAGTCAGCTGTCACGGGCTGCTTCCTGGGGGTGGAGGCCTGGTCGAGGACCGGGCCGCGGGGACACTAAAGCCCCGAAATCATCTCAAGATAACCTCAAGATATGGCGCCGTCCCATATGATCCTGCGCAATATTACAGCGCAAACGGTTCCCACTACCGGGTGTGGGCTCGGGGCTCGAACGAGGCGTCCAGTGTCGAGCCTTCTGGAGAGTTACTGCACAATTACTACTGTTACTCCTATATATGTTACTTACAGATAGTTACTACTGTTACTCCTATATTGTCCACACGTAATTAGTAGTAGTTTGTCGCCACCTGCACTAACTAGTTGAGCAGTCATCCTCTCAGTCACTGACCTCACCTCACCTGACTTAACCTAACCTGACCTAACTTGACTTAACCTGACCCGGCTTAACCTATCCTAACTTAACTTAACCTAACCTAACCAACCGAGGACCCAGCAATAGAAAACGGGAGATATCACGTCAATTTAGCGAGCTGCTGTGATTGACAGTAAACCGATTGGGGGATTTTGACCTCAAAATACGATGTACTAATCGAGAGGGCAGGAGGTTCATGGTAGGGACGAGGAAATACAGGCTAATGACCCAACCACTTTGGCTCTGTACCCATCAATAGCTGCAGATCAGATCTGACACAGCACATCAACACCTGTAACTAGCGTGGCTAGCTAGACGGATTGGGCTGCATAATACTGTGATAATGATGATTTACCTGTCCAAAAGTCCAACCACATGGGCTGGATGGTAGAGCGACGGTCTCGCTTCATGCAGGTCCGCGTTCAATCCCCGACCGTCCAAGTGGCTGGGCACCATTCCTTCCCCCCGTCCCATCCTAAATCCTTATCCTGACCCCTTCCCAGTGCTATATAGTCGTAAAGGCTTGGCGCTTTCCCCCTGATGTTATCTTACCTGTCCAAAAGTCATGTAACGGAGTGTAATAAACTATTGTGGCCCCGCGCTACTCTCAACAAACTGTACCAACGCACATGAACCATTCGGATATGGTGGAACAACACTGAGTGGCCTGGCAGCTCCCACACGGTGAACAATACTCCCACACGGTAAACAATACTCCCACACGGTGAACAATACTCCCACACGGTAAACAATACTCCCACACGGTAAACAATACTCCCACACGGTAAACAATACTCCCACATGGTAAACAATACTCCCACACGGTAAACAATACTCCCACACGGTAAACAATACTCCCACACGGTAAACGATACTCCCACATGGTAAACAATACTCCCACACGGTAAACAATACTCCCACAGGGTAAACAATACTCCCACACGGTAAACAATACTCCCACACGGTAAACAATACTCCCACAGGGTGAACAATACTCCCACACAGTAAACAATACTCCCACACGGTAAACAATACTCCCACACGGTAAACAATACTCCCACACGGTAAACAATACTCCCACATGGTAAACAATACTCCCACACGGTAAACAATACTCCCACACGGTAAACAATACTCCCACACGGTAAACAATACTCCCACACGGTAAACAATACTCCCACAGGGTGAACAATACTCCCACACGGTAAACAATACTCCCACACGGTAAACAATACTCCCACACGGTAAACAATACTCCCACATGGTAAACAATACTCCCACATGGTAAACAATACTCCCACAGGGTGAACAATACTCCCTCACGGTAAACAATACTCCCACAGGGTGAACAATACTCCCACACGGTAAACAATACTCCCACACGGTAAACAATACTCCCACAGGGTGAACAATACTCCCACACGGTAAACAATACTCTCACACGGTAAACAATACTCCCACATGGTAAACAATACTCCCACACGGTAAACAATACTCCCACACGGTAAACAATACTCCCACATGGTAAACAATACTCCCACATGGTAAACAATACTCCCACAGGGTGAACAATACTCCCTCACGGTAAACAATACTCCCACACGGTAAACAATACTCTCACACGGTAAACAATACTGCCACACGGTAAACAATACTCTCACACGGTAAACAATACTCCCACATGGTAAACAATACTCCCACACGGTAAACAATACTCCCACACGGTAAACGATACTCCCACATGGTAAACAATACTCCCACACGGTAAACAATACTCCCACAGGGTAAACAATACTCCCACACGGTAAACAATACTCCCACACGGTAAACAATACTCCCACAGGGTGAACAATACTCCCACACGGTAAACAATACTCCCACACGGTAAACAATACTCCCACACGGTAAACAATACTCCCACACGGTAAACAATACTCCCACACGGTAAACAATACTCCCACACAGTAAACAATACTCCCACACGGTAAACAATACTCCCACACGGTAAACAATACTCCCACACGGTAAACAATACTCCCACATGGTAAACAATACTCCCACATGGTAAACAATACTCCCACAGGGTGAACAATACTCCCTCACGGTAAACAATACTCCCACACGGTAAACAATACTCTCACACGGTAAACAATACTCCCACACGGTAAACAATACTCCCACACGGTAAACAATACTCCCACACGGTAAACAATACTCCCACATGGTAAACAATACTCCCACATGGTAAACAGTACTCCCACAGGGTAAACAATACTCCCACACAGTAAACAATACTCCCACAGGGTAAACAATACTCCCACAGGGTAAACAATACTCCCACACGATAAACAATACTCCCACACAATAAACAATACTCCCACAGGGTAAACAATACTCCCACACGGTAAACAGTACTCCCACAGGATAAACAATACTCCCACACAGTAAACAATACTCCCTCAGGGTAAACAATACTCCCACACAGTAAACAATACTCCCTCAGGGTAAACAATACTCCCACAGGGTAAACAATACTCCCCACGGTAAACAATACTCTCACAGGGTAAACAATACTTCCACAGGGTAAACAATACTCCCACACAGTAAACAATACTCCCACACAGTAAACAATACTCCCATAGGGTAAACAATACTCCCACACGATAAACAATACTCCCACACAGTAAACAATACTCCCACAGGGTAAACAATACTCCCACACGGTAAACAGTACTCCCACAGGATAAACAATACTCCCACAGGGTAAACAATACTCCCCACGGTAAACAATACTCTCACAGGGTAAACAATACTCTCACAGGGTAAACAATACTCCCACAGGGTAAACAATACTCCCACACGATAAACAATACTCCCACACAGTAAACAATACTCCCACAGGGTAAACAATACTCCCACACGGTAAACAGTACTCCCACAGGATAAACAATACTCCCACACAGTAAACAATACTCCCTCAGGGTAAACAATACTCCCACACAGTAAACAATACTCCCTCAGGGTAAACAATACTCCCACAGGGTAAACAATACTCCCCACGGTAAACAATACTCTCACAGGGTAAACAATACTTCCACAGGGTAAACAATACTCCCACACAGTAAACAATACTCCCACACAGTAAACAATACTCCCACACAGTAAACAATACTCCCACAGGGTAAACAATACTCCCCACGGTAAACAATACTCTCACAGGGTAAACAATACTTCCACAGGGTAAACAATACTCCCACAGGGTAAACAATACTCCCACAGGGTAAACAATACTCCCACAGGGGAAAACAATACTCCCACACGGTAAACAACACGCCATCAAGTGCCCATACAACGCATCAAGTCCAACTCTAAGACATGTCCCTTTTGTTTTCTTAGTCGTCGCCCTTGCATCAACTGCAAACAAGAAAAAAACATTTTCAAACCTTTGCAAATAAAGGGTGACGTGCATTGTGAGGCGTCTCTCAACATTACCACAAGGGGAAGAAACTACCGGTACCTTGGCGTCACTGTCGGCTCTAACAAGGGAAAGAAAGAGGAGCTCAATCAACTCATAGGAACATGCAAAAGTCGACTCAGGGCACTGAAAGCTATGACCTGGAATGGACATGGAGCCTCTATTGCCGTGCTCAAAATGATGTACACAGCCTATGTGCGCTCCGTCATAGACTATGCCGCACCAGTACTGTGCACCTACTCCCAAACCGATATGAAAAGGCTTGAAAGCATTCAAAATGAAGCCATGACAATCATTCTTGGAGTCCCAAGAACTGCCAAAACGTCTAATCTACGAGAGGAGTTGTCCCTTCCCAGTATTAAAAGCAGAATTCAGGAGCTGAATGCTAAGCTTGCAATTAGGATAGCCAGAGATCCCCATTACAATGATATTGCCAAGAAAAAACTGAGCTCTGTGCTACTTTCAGGGGGAAACAGGAGAAGCAAAAAATGGCATCACAGAGCAGTCTGCTACCTTGAAGAGCTTCACCTGCTTGAGCAAGCCCGTGAGCTCCTGCCTGTAGAGAGGTTACCTCCCTGGGAGGATGACTCATGTAAGATCATCATCAATGAAATGGCAATGAAAAAATCCAACATGATACCACAAGAAATGAGGCACAAGTATCTCGAGGACATTTATAAAGAAGCCGGAGATGAACTAGATCAAATCTACACTGACGGGTCATCTAATCCTATCAATGGCAGGGCTGGTGCAGCATACACGGTAATCAAGGATAATACCTTCCAACGCAGAAATGAAGAAAAAGCACGTATTGAGAACTATGCCTCTTCAACGCAAGCAGAGCTAACTGCCATTGTTATGGCGTTAAGGTTTCTTGAACGGAACACTAATGGTGCAGTGATTTGCACCGATTCAAAAGCAGCACTGCAAAGCCTAAGTAAAAATCAGGCAGAAAATCTTGCAATAGTCGCTGAAATCAAGAGAGCTGTGAGAGTACTTACCAATCAGGGAAGAGTCATCAAGTTTCTGTGGATCCCCTCCCATGTTGGAATATGTGGGAATGAACGAGCAGATGTGCTGGCTGCTGAAGGCGCTGAAGGAGACCATATTGAATACTTCATACCCAAGACTCAACTACAAATTAGAGGTATTATCAGGCAACATCACCGTGACAAGGTAACTGAGGAAAGGAGGATAGAAGCACAAACCAGTGAATCTGTACGATGGTACAACATGGTTGCAGCTGGCAATCCCAATCATTATGGCCGAAGAGGAGGACGACGAGGGAGAGAATCTGTAATAGCGAGAATCCGTCTTGGATACAAATATCCATGGAGATTTGGAATGGAAACAACAGTTGATCAGCGAAGTTGCAGAATCTGTGGTGAGAGTGACGGACACCGCCTTGACCACTATCTACGTGAATGTGAACACCTGAGAGACATCAGAAGTATGTGTAGAATAATAAACCCCACATTGTTTGAGTTAGGAAAACACTATTTGTCAAATATTGATACTGTTCTTAAAAGATTTCCCCATTTTGCACCCGCAAGATAACGTAAGCTTTTAAGGGTTGATAAATGTTAATCTTCTTGTTTGAGGAGCTGTTCACTTGAGACAGTTAAGCAAGTCCCAGCTGTGTCTGGGTACAAGTGACAGGATGAACAACCCAGCGGGTTTTCTTCCTATTGGGGAGTGTTGTACATTCTGCTATGGCGGTATGTTCACTCACAAGATGAGTGGCGCTGCCCAATAAACTCGCCCCTCGGGGCAAAATTTAAAAAAAATTTAAAAAAAAAGGGGAAGAAAGAGGAGCTCAATCAACTCATAGGAACATGCAAAAGTCGACTCAGGGCACTGAAAGCTCTGACCTGGAATGTACATGGAGCCTCTATTGCCGTGCTTAAAATGATGTACACAGCCTATGTGCGCTCCGTCATAGACTATGCCGCACCAGTTCTGTGCACCTACTCCCAAAGAGATATGAAAAGGCTTGAAAGCATACAAAATGAAGCCATGACATTCTTGGAGTTCCAAGAACTGCCAAAATGTCTAATCTACGAGAGGAGTTGTCCCTTCCCAGTGTTAAAAGCAGAATTAATAAACTGAATGCTAAGCTTGCAATTAAGATAGCCAGAGATCCCCATTACAATGATATTGCTAAGAAACAACTGAGTTCTGTGCTACTTTCAGGAGGAAACAGGAGACACAGAAAAATGGCATCACAGATCAGTCTGCTGCCTCGAAGAGCTT
This sequence comes from Procambarus clarkii, assembly GCF_040958095.1. Classification (NCBI taxonomy): domain Eukaryota; kingdom Metazoa; phylum Arthropoda; class Malacostraca; order Decapoda; family Cambaridae; genus Procambarus; species Procambarus clarkii. The sequence goes on along the minus strand of NC_091169.1, from coordinate 47,040,462 downwards.
CACCTGCTTGATCAAGCCCGTGAGCTCCTGCCTGAAGAGAGGTTACCTCCCTGGGAGGATGACTCATGCAAGATCATCATCAATGAAATGGCAACGAAAACGTCCAACATGATACCTCAAGAAATGAGGCACACTTATCTGGAGGAAATCTATAAAGAAGCCGGAAATGAGTTAGATCAAATCTACACTGATGGGTCATCTAATCCAGTCAATGGCAGGGTTGGTGCAGCATACACTGTCATTAGGAATAATGTCTTACAACGCGGATATGAAGAAAAATCCCATATTGAGATCTATGCCTCTTTAACACAAGCAGAGCTAACTGCCATTGTTATGGCGTTAAGATTCCTTGAACGAAGTACTAACGGTGCTGTGATATGCACTGATTCTAAAGCAGCGCTACAAAGTCTTACTAAAAATCGGGCAGGAAATCTTGCGATAGTCGCTAAGATCAAGAGAGCTGTGAGGGTACTAACCAATCAGGGAAGAGTCGTCAAGTTTCTGTGGATCCCCTCCCATGTTGGAATACGTCGGATATGAACGAGCAGATGTGCTGGCTGCTGAAGGCGCTGAAGGAGACCATATTGAATACTTCATACCCAAGACTCTACTACAAATTAGAGGTCTCATCAGGCAACATCACCGTGATAAGGTAACTGAGGAAAGGAGGATAGAAGCACAAACCAGTGAATCTGTACGATGGTACAATATGGTTGCAGCTGGCAATCCCAATCATTATGGACGAAGAGGAGGAGGACGCGGGAGAGAATCAGTAATAGCGAGAATCCGTCGTGGATACAAATATCCATGGAGACTTGGGATGGAAACAACAATTGAGCAGCAGAGTTGCAGAATCTGTGGTGAGAGTGACGAACACCGCCTTGACCACTACTTGAGAGAATGTGAACATCTAAGAGACATTAGAAATATGTGTAGAATAATAAACCCCACATTGTTTGAGTTAGGGAAAACATTATTGGTCAAATATAGATACTGTTCTTAAAAGATTCCCCCATTTTGCACCCCCAAGATAACGTAAGCTTTTATGGGTTAACAGATGTTAATCTTCTAGTTTGAGGAGCTGTTCACTTGAGACAGTTAAGCAAGTCCCAGCTGTGTCTGGGTACAAGTGACAGGATGAATAACCCAGCGGGTTTTCTTCCTACTGGGGATTGTGACGGGCCTTCCAACTTCACCACTGGTGCAGCCATTATGGGGCACGAACCCTGGACGCTAACTACACATTCCTTGAGGAAGATAAAGAAGAGTTTACGTATTTGGGACCGACGCTCAAAATACGTCAATAGTGAGATGTATAACGTAATCTCCTGTCTACTGTACAGCAGCTTTAGTGTTTTGTGGAGATAAGAGTGTGTCTGTGGATCGTAAGTACGAGCTCACAGCAGGGGGAGGGTGGTGTGGCACTGTAGTTGGGTGCCACAGCAGGGGGAGGGTGGTGTGGCACTGTAGTGGGGTGCCACAGCAGGGGGAGGGTGGTGTGGCACTGTAGTGGGGTGCCACAGCAGGGGGGAGGGTGGTGTGGCACTGTAGTGGGGTGCCACAGCAGGGGGGAGGGTGGTGTGGCACTGTAGTGGGGTGCCACAGCAGGGGGAGGGTGGTGTGGCACTGTAGTGGGGTGCCACAGCAGGGGGAGGGTGGTGTGGCACTGTAGTGGGGTGCCACAGCAGGGGGGAGGGTGGTGTGGCACTGTAGTGGGGTGCCACAGCAGGGGGGAGGGTGGTGTGGCACTGTAGTGGGGTGCCACAGCAATGTGGGGGGTGGTGTGGCACTGTAGTGGGGTGCCACAGCAGGGGGAGGAAAGGATGGGTGTACGGAGGGGGTGAAGAGTGATAGTAAGGTCCACCACAAGCAGAGTTCTTCACAAGTTAAAACTGAGTGTTTACCTCTTCACTAATTAATCGACTGCTAATTAGTGACTCACAAATCACTGAGGCTCATTAGTTTCAATCAGATTCATAACTTCACATCCAGGTCAACATTATGGCACTGTGGCACACTTTGTAAACCACTGAGGTTTACCATTCAGGAATACCTAAAAACCAAACAAAAACTGACTAGTGTCCTGAGCACAAGATATAACTCCCAAATCCCACTACCGTAAACTCTTACTCAAAAACTCCCAACAGATGAGGACAAGCCAACAGGAGATCCTCTAGACAGTCTCGAGTGCTCCTTTACCCACCACCAAAGTGCTCCTGGAGAAGGAGAAGATAAGGAACTGGTGGTAAGGAACACCCTCAGAAGGAGCTCCGTACTCTATCATCATCCTGGAGCTACTCCTCTCATCTAGCTAAGTCCCACCTGACGTTGTTGAAGGCCTCAGCCAGTGCAAGGTGGTGACGCTGCACTCAATAGCAGCCAGGATGAACCAACAATTCACAAGAAATAATAAAAATGAACATAGTACATATTAATGAACGAGTCAAAAGCAAGGCAGTAGCTAACCTGTTAGCAAATTACTGTAACAAAATATTACAAAAAATATATAACAAAATTACTTTAAAAATATAAAATAAATATATATATTTATAAAAATAAATAAAATAAAAAAAAAATATTTATAAAAAAATAAAAATATTTATACAAATATTTATAAAAAATATAAAACAAAATGTAACAAAATTAGAAAATAACCAGTTAGCAAATGTGATCTTGTCTTAAAGCTGACACAGATTCACACTAAGTATGGGAACAGGTTCGTCTAGATGCCAGATGGTGGTACTGAAGTGGGGCGGAGGAGAACATACTTAATATGAAGACCATTGTGTATTATGTGTCTCAAGGTTGAAGGTCATGTCAGGAGACATTAAAAAGACACCAGTAGGAGACAGAGAGACTGAGACAAAGAGACAGAGAGACAGAGACACAGACAGAGAGACAGAGGCAGAGAGACTGAGACAGAGAGACTGAGACAGAGAGACAGACAGAGACACAGAGACACAGACAGAGCGACAGAGGCAGAGAGACTGAGACAGAGAGACAGAAACAGAGAGACTGAGACAGAGAGACTAAGACAGAGAGACAGAGACAGAGAGACAAAGACTGAGACAGAGAGAGAGACTGAGACAGAGAAACTGAGACAGAGACAGAGAGACTGAGACAGAGAGACTAAGACAGAGAGACAGAGACAGAGAGACAAAGACTGAGACAGAGAGAGAGACTGAGACAGAGAGACTGAGACAGAGACAGAGAGACTGAGACACAGACAAAGAGACAGAGAGACTGAGACACAGACAAAGAGACAGAGAGACTGAGACACAGACAAAGAGACAGGGACACTGAGACACAGACAAAGAGACAGAGTCACTGAGACACAGACAAAGAGACAGAGAGACTGAGACACAGACAAAGAGACAGGGACACTGAGACACAAAGAGACAGGGACACTGAGACACAGTCAAAGAGACAGAGACACTGAGACACAGACAAAGAGACAGAGACACTGAGACACAGACAAAGAGACAGAGACAGAGACAGAGACAGTACACTGAACGAGTTTAACCTCTTGGTCTCTCCCCTGTCTATATTATGTTATCAAAAACATTTTGAGTGAATGGGAGAGACAGAGAAAAAGAGATGTATAAACAGTAAGAAAAGAGATGATGAGCAAAGAGAGAAGAAGAGACAACATAATAGAGAATAAGAGGATAAACATGGGGAGATAACGACAAGAAGCAAGAAAGGGGAAGAAACAATCAAATACACAACTGGAGTGTAAATATATCTCACTAAGGTGAAAAAGTTTTAATTGAAATCTTTTGCAAACTAGTTAAACCTCCCCTCCACACCCCCTCCCCCTCCCCCCCCCCCCTACACTCCATGACGACCCTCCCCCCCCCCTACACTCCATGACGACCCTCCCCATCCCCCCCCCTACACTCCATGACGACCCTCCCCCCCCCTCCACACACAATGTGTGTGGAGGGAGTCAGCACACAACAGTCACAACACTCATCAAATATTAATGCCCAGTAAACTGGAATATTTTTTGCTAGCCTTTCACTCCCCTGGAACATTGATTGGTACTTGGCCCGGCGGCGTTCTCCTGTGATGCTGAAGGTTACTCCCTCATAACACTAAGGTGGGGCACTGACCGCGACCTCATAATCATAACAGTGATCATGTCTCCTTACTCTTCTGTCTTCCAGTGTCGTGAGGTGCATTTCCCGCAGCCTTTCCTCGTAACTCATGCCTCTTAGTTCTGGGACTAGTCTAGTGGCATACCTCTGAACTCATTCTAGCTTCGTCTTGTGCTTGACAAGGTACGGGCTCCATGCTGGGGCCGCATACTCCAGGATTGGTCTTACATATGTGGTGTACAAGATTCTGAATGATTCTTTACACAGGTTCCTGAAGGCTGTTCTGATGTTAGCCAGCCTCGCGTATGCCGCAGATGTAATTATTTTATGCGGGCTTCAGAGACAGGTTTGGTGTGATATCAACTCCTAGATCTTTCTCTCTGTACGTTTCTTGAAGTAATTCATATCACATTCGGTATCCGGTGTCTGGCCTATGTAACCACCGCATATTTTCATTTCCTTACATTTACTCGTGTTGAACTTTAGTAGCCATTTGTTGGACCATTCATTCAGTCTGTCTAGGTCATCTTGTAGCCTCCTACTATCATCCTCTGTGTTAATCCTCCTCAAAATTTTTGCATCATCAGAAAGCAATGAGAGGAACGAGTCTATACCCCCCTTGGAGATCATTTACATATATCAGAAACAGTACAGGTCCAAGGACTGATCCCTGCGGGACTCAACTTGTGACGTCTCGCCAATCTGAGACCTCACCCCTCACATTGACTCGCTGTCTTCCTGTGTGTGTGTGTGTATTCACCTAGTTGTGCTTGCGGGGGTTGAGCTCTGCTCTTTCGGCCCACCTCTCAACTGTCAATCAACTGTTTCTAACTACTACTACTACTATTATTTTTTTTTCTCCACATCACACACACACATCCCTGTGTGTGTGTGTGTGTGTGTGTGTGTGTGTGTGTGTGTGTGTGTGTGCGTGTGTGTGTGTGTGTGTGTGTGTGTGTGTGTGTGTGTGTGTGTGTGTGCGTGTGTGTGTGTGTGTGTGTGTGTGTGTGTGTGTGTGTGTGTGTGTGCGTGTGTGTGTGTGTGTGCGTGTGTGTGCGTGTGTGCGCGCATGCGTGCGTGCGTGTGTGCGCGTATGTGTATCTAGGATCGCACAAAGGAAGACACTAAAAGAAAGATTCAGGAACCTAATTATCTTGAAAATCAGAGAAGTTTCCAGTATAAAAGTTTTCACCGAGGAGGAGTTAGTTTGGTGGGGGGAGGTCGTCCTTGGTGGGGTGGTGATGGGGCAGGTGGTGGTGGGGTGGTGACGGGGCGGGAGGTGGCGGGGTGGTGACGGGGCGGGTGGTGGCGGGGTGGTGACGGGGCGGGTGGTGGCGGGGTGGTGACGGGGCAGGTGGTGGTGGGGTGGTGACGGGGCGGGTGGTGGCGGGGTGGTGACGGGGCAGGTGGTGGCGGGGTGGTGACGGGGCGGGTGGTGGCGGGGTGGTGACGGGGCAGGTGGTGGCGGGGTGGTGACGGGGCAGGTGGTGGGGTGGTGACGGGGCAGGTGGTGGGGTGGTGACGGGGCAGGTGGCGGGGTGGTGACGGGGCAGGTGGTGGCGGGGTGGTGACGGGGCAGGTGGTGGCGGGGTGGTGACGGGGCAGGTGGTGGTGGGGTGGTGACGGGGCAGGTGGTGACGGGGTGGTGACGGGGCGGGAGGTGGCGGGGTGGTGACGGGGCAGGTGGTGGCGGGGTGGTGACGGGGTGGTGACGGGGCAGGAGGTGGCGGGGTGGTGACGGGGCGGGAGGTGGCGGGGTGGTGACGGGGCGGGTGGTGGTGGGGTGGTGACGGGGCAGGTGGTGGCGGGGTGGTGACGGGGCGGGAGGTGGCGGGGTGGTGACGGGGCGGGAGGTGACGGGGTGGTGACGGGGCGGGAGGTGGCGGGGTGGTGACGGGGCGGGAGGTGGCGGGGTGGTGACGGGGCGGGAGGTGGCGGGGTGGTGACGGGGCGGGAGGTGGCGGGGTGGTGACGGGGCAGGAGGTGACGGGGCGGGAGGTGGCCGGGTGGTGACGGGGCGGGAGGTGGCGGGGTGGTGACGGGGCGGGGTGGTGACGGGGCGGGGTGGTGACGGGGCGGGGTGGTGACGGGGCGGGAGGTGGCGGGGTGGTGACGGGGCGGGAGGTGGCGGGGTGGTGACGGGGCAGGAGGTGACGGGGCAGGTGGTGACGGGGCAAGTGGTGGCGGGGCAGGTGGTGGCGGGGCAGGTGGTGACGGGGCAGGTGGTGACGGGGCAGGTGGTGGCGGGGTGGTGACGGGGTGGTGACGGGGCAGGTGGTGACGGGGCAGGTGGTGACGGGGCAGGAGGTGGCGGGGTGGTGACGGGCAGGTGGTGGCGGGGTGGTGACGGGGCAGGTGGTGGCGGGGCAGGTGGTGGCGGGGTGGTGACGGGGCAGGTGGTGACGGGGCAGGAGGTGGCGGGGTGGTGACGGGCAGGTGGTGGCGGGGTGGTGACGGGGCAGGTGGTGACAGGGCAGGTGGTGGCGGGGTGGTGACTGAGCAGGTGGTGACGGGGCAGGAGGTGGCGGGGTGGTGACGGGGCAGGTGGTGGCGGGGTGGTGACGGGCAGGTGGTGGCGGGGTGGTGACGGGGCAGGTGGTGGCGGGGTGGTGACGGGGCAGGTGGTGGCGGGGCAGGAGGTGGCGGGGTGGTGACGGGGCAGGTGGTGGCGGGGTGGTGACGGGGCAGGTGGTGGCGGGGTGGTGACGGGGCAGGTGGTGGCGGGGTGGTGACGGGGCAGGTGGTGGCGATGTGGTGACGGGGCAGGTGGTGGCGGGGTGGTGACGTGGCAGGTGGTGGCGGGCTGGTGACGGGGCGGGAGGTGGCGGGGTGGTGACGGGGTGGTGACGGGGCAGGAGGTGACGGGGCAGGTGGTGGCGGGGTGGTGACGGGGAAGGAGGTGGCGGGGAGGTGACGGGGTGGTGACGGGGCAGGAGGTGGCGGGGTGGTGACGGGGCAGGTGGTGGCGGGGTGGTGACGTGTGTTACGGTGCCCTCTCCTATTTCTTTCGTTTGCCGGCTTAAAGAGTCATATCAGCTCTCCCTACTGATTCTCTGAGGTTCAGGGAGTCTAATGATATATGTGGCGACCAGACCGGCTGCCAGTTAAGGGAAGGGAGTTATATTATAAGTCGTAAATAAAGGAAAATTGGCGCCCTGTTATAAAATGAAACAGTATCCCCTACGGCAGATATGACCTTGTGGAAGGGAGACAAGCCGATCGCGGATTGGCCGACGTAGGTCGCGGGCGACAAATCAGGGCCCGCCATGACGTCACCGAGTGCCCCGGGCGGCGCCAACGTCAGAGTTGTACTGACCGTGGAAGCGACAGGACGCGCCTCGGTCGGCTCTCAGGGATTGGAGGCTCTGCAAGCCTTGTTCAGTGGATTGAGCTGGCTGTCGCAGTCATCCCAGTTATTGGAGACCTTGCGCTTCTGGGAAGCAAAAGAGGAACCAAGTTCAGTGAGCAGAGAAGTGCCCAAACTTGGAAAATAGTCGGCGACGACGCTGGGCGGCGCCGCTGGCTGGACGTTGAGGTCTGGAAGGTGGGCGAGCAAGCTAGCTGTGACTGGGGTCACATCCACTGAGAATCTTGGAAGGACGACACCGTGCCTAGGACAAGGAGCGACGCCCTGTGGGAGAGGCGAGTGTGGGGAAAGATAGTGATTAGCTCAGCGCCCATCGATGAACCAGGATTGGGGCAGCTGAATCTCAGGGATTGGAACGGCGACGACGCGAAGGCTTCACGACACCTGAGGACCTGTGGAACGCCCTGGATCGTCGAGGATCGACCCAAGGAAGCGTGGGAACCTCACACCATCGAGGGACAGGCGTCGTGAGCCAGGAGTGTAAGGTAGATCATATTTCCCTCCCATTACCCCTTGTATGAGTAGGCTAGTTAGGCCACAATATTTACTTGTGTATGTGGCAGCAAGACTTTATTACTTTAATAGTAGAATAGGCTGCAAGGCAGCTTGTGTCCAGGACTGTCAGAGAGGACAGTGTGGATGGATGGCAGGACAGTGAAGAAGAAGTGCCGACGTGGTGAAGAGGCCCTCCTGTGAGAGTGTGAGACTCCTGTCTTCCTGCCCAGTTGAAGGAGAGTTGGAGGTCGTGGAAGAAGAGGCTGACGATCTCCAGACTCATCATCCATATGGCATATTCATGTATTACTTGTGATTGTGTGTGTGTGTTCATGTAATTTGCGTCAGTAAATCCACACATTTTATTACTGTGTTTGAGTGTGCCTCCATTTGTGATATTTCTCTACGAGCATACATTTCTGGCTACAAACGATATATGATACACCCACTGAACTGCATTGCTGGGGTGCAGATATAATAACCCAGCTGGCGACCTTGCTAAGAGGAAGATAGAGAAGACAGGCGGGAAAGGAGTTCCTGCAACCTTTTTTTTTGTCTGGCAGGCAAGGCTCAGGGAGGTTATGGTTATAAGGTAGCCTGAGTCTTCCTTCACTCCCCCACGGGTCTAGGCCGGAACTGTTAACAGCAGTTTCCCCGTGGTTGACTGAAGGGCTTCCAGGGTGAATCAGTGGCACCCCTTTGTGGTGGAAGCAAAGACCTGCGGAGGTGGGCATTGTTGGTCCTATCTTGTGTGACCAAGGAGACTCCGGTGAATCCAGGGGGTCGGAGGGGCTGAGTATTTGGGCCTTTTGAGCCCCTAGCAGCCGAGTGTTAGCAGAGCCCCGGACCGCCCACCCCCACGTGACACGTGGCAGGTGGTGGCGGGCTGATGACGGGGCGGGAGGTGGCGGGGTGGTGACGGGGTGGTGACGGGGCAGGAGGTGGCGGGGTGGTGACGGGGCGGGTGGTGGCGGGGTGGACGTGACGGGGCAGGAGGTGGCGGGGTGGTGACGGGGCAGGAGGTGGCGGGGTGGTGACGGGGCAGGAGGTGACGGGGCAGGAGGTGGCGGCGTGACGCTAGTAGTGGCTGGCGGCTGGGTCGTGACACGGAGAGGGTCGTTCCTGGGTCATTAGAGGGGAAATATCTTCCTCTTCCAATGACTTATAATTGTCTGGTGGTGAGAGTACTGGACTTGTCACCGCGTTCATTGCCTCTGTTAGTCACAGCTTTGAACCCTTCACGAGACGAGTTCTTTCTAATACCATTGGCTTGCGTGTTCCTGCAAGTCTGTGGTTATTTATATTATATATATATATATATATATATATATATATATATATATATATATATATATATATATATATATATATGTCGTACCTAGTAGCCAGAACTCACTTCTCAGCCTACTATGCATGGCCCGATTTGCCTAATAAGCCTAGTTTTCATGAATTAATGTTTTTTCGACAACCTAACCTACCTAACCTAACCTAACCTAACGTTTTCGGCTACCTAACCTAACCTAACCTATAAAGATAGGTTAGGTTAGGTTAGGTAGGGTTGGTTAGGTTCGGTCATATATCTACGTTAATTTTAACTCCAATAAAAAAAATTGACCTCATACATAATGAAATGGGTAGCTTTATCATTTCATAAGAAAAAAATTAGAGAAAATATATTAATTCAGTAAAACTTGGCTTATTAGGCAAATCGGGCCTCGCATAGTAGGCTGAGAAGTGAGTTCTGGCTACTAGGTACGACATATATATATATATATATATATATATATATATATATATATATATATATATATATATATATATATATATATATATATATGTATATATATATAACTGAAAACTCACACCCCAGAAGTGACTCGAACCCATACTCCCAGAAGCAACGCATCTGGTATGTACAAGACGCCTTAATCCACTTGACCATCACGACCGGACATAATGAGGTGATAGCCGAGGCTATTTGAACCACCCCACCGCCGGCACTCGGATAGTTATCTTGGGCATAGCATTTTACCAAATCACCTCATTCTTTGGGGCAACACGTGAGGAACACAAATGCGAACAAGCCTGAATGGTCCCCAGGACATATGCAACTGAAAACTCACACCCCAGAAGTGACTCGAACCCATACTCCCAGAAGCAACGCATCTGGTATGTACAAGACGCCTTAATCCACTTGACCATCACGACCGGACATAATGAGGTGATAGCCGAGGCTATTTGAACCACCCCACCGCCGGCACTCGGATAGTTATCTTGGGCATAGCATTTTACCAAATCACCTCATTCTTTGGGGCAACACGTGAGGAACACAAATGCGAACAAGCCTGAATGGTCCCCAGGACATATGCAACTGAAAACTCACACCCCAGAAGTGACTCGAACCCATACTCCCAGAAGCAACGCATCTGGTATGTACAAGACGCCTTAATCCACTTGACCATCACGACCGGACATAATGAGGTGATAGCCGAGGCTATTTGAACCACCCCACCGCCGGCACTCGGATAGTTATCTTGGGCATAGCATTTTACCAAATCACCTCATTCTTTGGGGCAACACGTGAGGAACACAAATGCGAACAAGCCTGAATGGTCCCCAGGACATATGCAACTGAAAACTCACACCCCAGAAGTGACTCGAACCCATACTCCCAGAAGCAACGCATCTGGTATGTACAAGACGCCTTAATCCACTTGACCATCACGACCGGACATAATGAGGTGATAGCCGAGGCTATTTGAACCACCCCACCGCCGGCACTCGGATAGTTATCTTGGGCATAGCATTTTACCAAATCACCTCATTCTTTGGGGCAACACGTGAGGAACACAAATGCGAACAAGCCTGAATGGTCCCCAGGACATATGCAACTGAAAACTCACACCCCAGAAGTGACTCGAACCCATACTCCCAGAAGCAACGCATCTGGTATGTACAAGACGCCTTAATCCACTTGACCATCACGACCGGACATAATGAGGTGATAGCCGAGGCTATTTGAACCACCCCACCGCCGGCACTCGGATAGTTATCTTGGGCATAGCATTTTACCAAATCACCTCATTCTTTGGGGCAACACGTGAGGAACACAAATGCGAACAAGCCTGAATGGTCCCCAGGACATATGCAACTGAAAACTCACACCCCAGAAGTGACTCGAACCCATACTCCCAGAAGCAACGCATCTGGTATGTACAAGACGCCTTAATCCACTTGACCATCACGACCGGACATAATGAGGTGATAGCCGAGGCTATTTGAACCACCCCACCGCCGGCACTCGGATAGTTATCTTGGGCATAGCATTTTACCAAATCACCTCATTCTTTGGGGCAACACGTGAGGAAGTCACTTCTGGGGTGTGAGTTTTCAGTTGCATATGTCCTGGGGACCATTCAGGCTTGTTCGCATTTGTGTTCCTCACGTGTTGCCCCAAAGAATGAGGTGATTTGGTAAAATGCTATGCCCAAGATAACTATCCGAGTGCCGGCGGTGGGGTGGTTCAAATAGCCTCGGCTATCACCTCATTATGTCCGGTCGTGATGGTCAAGTGGATTAAGGCGTCTTGTACATACCAGATGCGTTGCTTCTGGGAGTATGGGTTCGAGTCACTTCTGGGGTGTGAGTTTTCAGTTGCATATGTCCTGGGGACCATTCAGGCTTGTTCGCATTTGTGTTCCTCACGTGTTGCCCCAAAGAATGAGGTGATTTGGTAAAATGCTATGCCCAAGATAACTATCCGAGTGCCGGCGGTGGGGTGGTTCAAATAGCCTCGGCTATCACCTCATTATGTCCGGTCGTGATGGTCAAGTGGATTAAGGCGTCTTGTACATACCAGATGCGTTGCTTCTGGGAGTATGGGTTCGAGTCACTTCTGGGGTGTGAGTTTTCAGTTGCATATGTCCTGGGGACCATTCAGGCTTGTTCGCATTTGTGTTCCTCACGTGTTGCCCCAAAGAATGAGGTGATTTGGTAAAATGCTATGCCCAAGATAACTATCCGAGTGCCGGCGGTGGGGTGGTTCAAATAGCCTCGGCTATCACCTCATTATGTCCGGTCGTGATGGTCAAGTGGATTAAGGCGTCTTGTACATACCAGATGCGTTGCTTCTGGGAGTATGGGTTCGAGTCACTTCTGGGGTGTGAGTTTTCAGTTGCATATGTCCTGGGGACCATTCAGGCTTGTTCGCATTTGTGTTCCTCACGTGTTGCCCCAAAGAATGAGGTGATTTGGTAAAATGCTATGCCCAAGATAACTATCCGAGTGCCGGCGGTGGGGTGGTTCAAATAGCCTCGGCTATCACCTCATTATGTCCGGTCGTGATGGTCAAGTGGATTAAGGCGTCTTGTACATACCAGATGCGTTGCTTCTGGGAGTATGGGTTCGAGTCACTTCTGGGGTGTGAGTTTTCAGTTGCATATGTCCTGGGGACCATTCAGGCTTGTTCGCATTTGTGTTCCTCACGTGTTGCCCCAAAGAATGAGGTGATTTGGTAAAATGCTATGCCCAAGATAACTATCCGAGTGCCGGCGGTGGGGTGGTTCAAATAGCCTCGGCTATCACCTCATTATGTCCGGTCGTGATGGTCAAGTGGATTAAGGCGTCTTGTACATACCAGATGCGTTGCTTCTGGGAGTATGGGTTCGAGTCACTTCTGGGGTGTGAGTTTTCAGTTGCATATGTCCTGGGGACCATTCAGGCTTGTTCGCATTTGTGTTCCTCACGTGTTGCCCCAAAGAATGAGGTGATTTGGTAAAATGCTATGCCCAAGATAACTATCCGAGTGCCGGCGGTGGGGTGGTTCAAATAGCCTCGGCTATCACCTCATTATGTCCGGTCGTGATGGTCAAGTGGATTAAGGCGTCTTGTACATACCAGATGCGTTGCTTCTGGGAGTATGGGTTCGAGTCACTTCTGGGGTGTGAGTTTTCAGTTGCATATGTCCTGGGGACCATTCAGGCTTGTTCGCATTTGTGTTCCTCACGTGTTGCCCCAAAGAATGAGGTGATTTGGTAAAATGCTATGCCCAAGATAACTATCCGAGTGCCGGCGGTGGGGTGGTTCAAATAGCCTCGGCTATCACCTCATTATGTCCGGTCGTGATGGTCAAGTGGATTAAGGCGTCTTGTACATACCAGATGCGTTGCTTCTGGGAGTATGGGTTCGAGTCACTTCTGGGGTGTGAGTTTTCAGTTGCATATGTCCTGGGGACCATTCAGGCTTGTTCGCATTTGTGTTCCTCACGTGTTGCCCCAAAGAATGAGGTGATTTGGTAAAATGCTATGCCCAAGATAACTATCCGAGTGCCGGCGGTGGGGTGGTTCAAATAGCCTCGGCTATCACCTCATTATGTCCGGTCGTGATGGTCAAGTGGATTAAGGCGTCTTGTACATACCAGATGCGTTGCTTCTGGGAGTATGGGTTCGAGTCACTTCTGGGGTGTGAGTTTTCAGTTGCATATGTCCTGGGGACCATTCAGGCTTGTTCGCATATATATATATATATATATATATATATATATTTTTGTATCAACCCATGTATATCTTGTAACCATCAAATGCATAATAAAGCACAAAATATATATATATATATATATATATATATATATATATATATATATATATATATATATATATATATATATATATATATATATATGTCGTACCTAATAGCCAGAACGCACTTCTCGGCCTACTATGCAAGGCCCGATTTGCCTAATAAGCCAAGTTATCTTGAATTAATATATTTTCTCGAATTATTTTCTTATGAAATGATAAAGCTACCCATTTCATTACGTATGAGGTCAATTTTTTTTATTGGAGTTAAAATTAACGTAGATATATGACCGAACCTAACCAACCCTACCTAACCTAACCTAACCTATTTTTAAAGGTTAGGTTAGGTAAAGTAGCCAAAAAAGTTAGGTTAGGTTAGGTTAGGTAGGTTAGGTAGTCGAAAAACAATTAATTCATGAAAACTTGGCTTATTAGGCAAATCGGGCCTTGCATAATAGGCAGAGAAGTGCGTTCTGGCTACAAGGTACGACATATATATATATATATATATATATATATATATATATATATATATATATATATATATATATATATATATATATATTGTGACGATAGTCTCTTTCAAGAGAGATTGAGCTTGCTCTTCCCTACATCATTACGTCAAAGTACAAGATACTATATAGAAGATACGTCCACCAGTATCGCCAAACGTTTTGCCCAGGAAGCAAATCGTACCCTGCACACCCCAACACCTGGCCACCGCCCGTAACCAGCAAACTGCTCATCCTCTGCCTGCCTGTTGCTGATTGGCTGGTGTCTCGTCGCACCTGCACTCCGCCACCACCACAAGTCGACGTCTGGGCAGCAGCGTACCAGTCTCGTCAGAATATCTTTGTGCTCCATGAAGTTGACATCTCTCGCTGGTAGACTAAGCCTTGGCTTTCGTGTACTAAGGGAGGTGGCAGCTTGAAGCCAGTATTCCAGCACCCATATTATTTTATTTTGCTATCACTGTAACTTACTTGTCTTTGCGTAACTTTTCATTTGCCAGTGATTATTCATGTTATTTTGTTTGTCGACTTGTCCTGCTTTTTATGAGATTGCCTTTATTCATGTCTTGTTTTCTAGAGTAATTAAAATTTCACTGTTTATATACTTGTGTTTTGTGTGTCTTCCCATTACCTTACCACAGACGAAAGGACAAACTTTTCTCTCTTTTTTTGTGATGTGACGAGGCCCTGCCCCTAGCTTTTGAAACAGCCGAACACCAACGCTTTACCGTCATAATATATATATATATATATATATATATATATATATATATATATATATATATATATATATATATATATAATATAGGAAATGAGAAACATATAGGAAATGAGAAACAAATTTACGAAAAACTAAACGCCAGTTCCCAGTGAGTGTTGATGACCGAACTGGAGCAGCACGTTATGTTACAAGCGGAGATGACCCTAGAGGAGATACTGGCACATACTGAGGCTCCCCAGGTGACGTAACGAGCCAACTAGCATCACTACACGGAACTAAAGGTCATTGTACCAGACATCATCATCCTTGTATATACCTGGTGGACCAGGCCTACCTACAATAACATAAGGCCTCCCAATTGTTATTACTTATATATGTAGTCTACCTCACTACAGTGATTGTAATTAATCAATTTTGATTGAGTATACATATAATTTAATAACCCCCCCCCCTAATGTGTACAGGAGTCGCTTTGTCAGAATTTGCAGAAATACAGTCCACTACATCATACAATTTGCTATCGAAATATCTAAATTAACGTAAATATAAATTCTATATAAATTAAATATAAATCTCACAGGTTGGTTCACCACAGGTGTGATGTGGGGTGGTGTGGTGTAGGGGTGGTGAGAGGGTGTGGTGTGGGTGTGGTGTTGGTGTGGTGTTGGTGTGGTGTTGGTGTGGTGTGGTGTGGTGTGGGTGTGGTGTGGTGTGGGGGGTGGTGTGGGGGTGGTAAGGGGGTGTGGTGTGGGTGTGGTGTGGGTGTGGTGTGGGTGTGGTGTGTGGGTGTGGTGTGGGGGTGGTGTGGTATGGGGGTTGTGTGGTGTGGTGTGGGTGTGGTATGGGTGTGGTGTGTGGGTGTGGTGTGGGTTTGGTGTGGGGGTGGTGTGGTATGGGGGTTGTGTGATGTGGGTGTGGTGTGGTGTGGGTGTGGAGTGGTGTGGGTGTGGTGTGGGTGTGGTGTGGGTGTGGTGTGGGTTTGGTGTGGGTGTGGTGGTGGTGTGGTGTGGGTGTGGTGTGGTGTGGGTGTGGTGTGGGTGTGGTGTGGTGTGATGTGGGTGTGGTGTGGGTTTGGTGTGGGTGCAGGGGTGGTATGGGTTTGGTGTGGGTGTGGTGGTGGTGTGGGTGTGGGGTGGTGTAGGTGTGGTGTGGGTGGGGTGTGGGGTGGTGTAGGTGTGGTGTGGTGTGGGTGTGGCGTGGGTGTGGTGTGGGTGTGGTGTGGGTGTGGTGTGGGTGTTGTGTGTGGGTGTGGTGTGGGTGTGGGTGTGGTGTGGGTGTGAGTGTGGTGTGGGTGTGGTGTGTGGGTGTGGTGTGGGTGTGGGTGTGGTGTGGGTGTGAGTGTGGTGTGGGTGTGGTGTGGGTGTGGTGTGGGTGTGGGTGTGAGTGTGGTGTGGGTGTGGTTTGGGTATGGGTGTGGTGTGCGTGTGTTGTGAGTGTGGTGTGGGTGTGGGTGTAGTGTGGGTGTGGTTTGGGTGTAACGGGGGGTTGGGGGAAATAGCTCTATCTTGTCCATTATTCCACCCCCCAGTTAACTAACGAGGCCGGGGGAAACAGCTCTCTCTAGTCCGTTATCCCGTCCCCAGTTAGCTAACCATTCTAGAGCACCTCCAGAGTTCCTAAGGCAACCTCTCTCGTTCAACACCTTGTACCCTAGGTATTTGACTACCTAGGTGCTAAGACTACAAGGCGCCGTAACTGGATCAGCTACCCGGAACTCTAGAACACATTTCATTGCCACAAACGTATAAGAGAAAACGAAAGGAAAGAAATGAATAGTGAAGTAATTAGTGAGGGTTTGGGGTGAGAGGGAGAGAGGTGGGAGGTGGGTCATTAGTTGAAAGTGAGAGTTTAGAGAGGGGTGGAGGGAGAGGAATAGATAGGTAGAAGTAGAAGAGTAGATAGTAGAAGACGAAATGCTGCCACCATCCATTCATGATCATTACATACAAGACAAGGAATGGAACTTGTCTGTATCACAAAATTCTCAAAAGATGTTATCAAGGTCATTATTAGTATGTCCCATCTTTCATGTACTCAGTAAAATCAGGGAACCAATAATCCCAGAGGCTTTCTCACCTCAACTCAACTCTAGGGGACACAAAGGCAATTTAAATAATAAATTAAATTATATTTCACATACTAAGTATCATAATTTAAGCAATGTTCAAGATATATATATGTAAAGTGAATCATCCTCCAAGAATCTGAGAACACTACAACTGACTGCCCCTGATCATCACACAACACTTGCAAAACACGACCAAGTCACCTAAATGTTCAACTCACCAAGTGTCTGCTGGATAGAGGGGGGGGGGGGGAGTCTGCAGCTGTCAGGCAGCTTCACCCCCGTCCGACCGACAGCCTGTCTCGGCTGTTGTCCTCCTGCTCTGCTGCCTGGTCTTCTGTCTTGTTAATCCTCTCGAATCGATAGCTCTCAGAGTATATATTGGGAAACCTAGTAGCTAACTCCGCCCACAAGTAGATAGCCTCCGGCTCTTTACCAAGCCACTCCTTAAACGTCGGCATGTTTGAAGGCTACCAGGCTCCAATTATAAGATTAGTAGAAGTAAGGTGAAATTCGCATGATCTGACCTCAGGTCACTTGGGGTCATTAACTCTTAGAGGTGTGAAACTCAGGCCGACCAACCTGGCGCCTTCTCAAATTCTTGTCTCTGACTCATATACTATATATATTTTAAATAAACTAAACCAAACACCTTACAGTGTTACATGGGTGTGGGTGTAGTGTGAGTGTGGTGTGAGTGTGGTGTGGGTGTGGTGTGGGTGTGACGTGGGTGTGGTGTGGGTGTGGTGTGGGTGTGGTGTGGGTGTGGTGTGGGTGTGATGCGGGGTGTGGTGTGGGTGTTGTGTGGGTGTGGTGTGGGTGTGAGTGTAGTGTAGGTGTGGGTGTGGTGTGGGTGTGGTGTGGGTGTGGCGTGGGTGTGGTGTGTGGGTGTGGTGTGGGTGTGGTGTGGGTGTGAGTGTGGTGTGGGTGTGAGTGTGGTGTGGGTGTGGGTGTGGGTGTGGTGTGGGTGTGGTGTGGGTGTGGTGTGGGTGTGGTGTGGGTGTGGTGTGAGTGTGGTGTAGGTGTGGTGTGGGTGTGGTGTGGGTGTGGTGTGGGTGTGGGTGTGGTGTGTGGGTGTGGTGTGGGTGTGGTGTGGGTGTGGTGTGTGTGTGTGGTGTGTGTGTGTGGGTGTGGTGTGTGGGTGTGGTGTGTGGGTGTGGTGTGTGGGTGTGGTGTGGGTGTGGTGTGTGGGTGTGGGTGTGGTGTGGGTGTGGGGTGTGGGTGGGGTGTGGGTGTACTGTGGGTGTGGTGTGTGGGTGTGGGTGGGGTGTGGGTGTACTGTGGGTGTGGTGATCCAAGCTACTTATCCATCTCAAGGCTCCACATCACCGCTGGCAACGCTGGTAACTTGGGCCAGTGTTGTCAAGGATTTACTGCCACTCTCCGCTGAGTTACAGTTCGGGTTAATTTCTGCGACGAGGGAGGCTGGCCCTTGATATTCACGAGTCATAGAAAACGGACAACCACAGAAAATGGAAAACCTTAAAAAGCCAGAGAAAATGGAAAGTTAAAAGAAAATGGAAAATCGAAGAAAATGTGGAACCCCAAGAAATTGGATATCATCGAAAATATGAAACCTATAACTTGAAACTCACAGAAAATGAGGAATCTCAAGATGTAAGAGAATCACAGAAAATGGAAAAGTGGAAATATATCATAGGCTCTTAAAAACATAAGGAGCCCTGTAGCGCAGTAGTCTACGTCGTCAGCTCACAACCAAGGGTCCAGGGTTTAATTCTCGGGAGACGACAGAAGAAGCGTTTGGGCAACCTTTCCTAACAACTGATGTCTCTGTTCACCCAAGCAGTAAACAAGTACACGGGGAAGGCCAGTAGATGGCCTAGAGGAACTTCGACAATCTTTAACCCACACTGTTGAAGATGGTGACTCCTCCTCTACTCCTCTCTGCTGATGTTCCTGCTACTTCAGGAACCAGTGTTGCCACCTCCTGCTACTTCAGAAACCAGTGTTGCTACCTCTTCCTGCTACTTAAGGAGCCAGTGTTGCCACCTCCACCACGTAGCCGGTGGAAGGGAGCCGGTCGGCCGAGCGGACAGCACACTGCACTTGTGATCCTGTGGTCCCGGGTTCGATCCCAGGCGCCGGCGAGAAACAATGGGCAGAGTTTCTTTCACCCTATGCCCCTGTTACCTAGCAGTAAAATAGGTACCTGGGTGTTAGTCAGCTGTCGCGGGCTGCTTCCTGGGGGTGGAGGCCTGGTCGAGGACCGGGCCGCGGGGACACTAAAAAAAGCCCCGAAATCATCTGAAGATAACCTCAAGATAACGGATACCAACCCTCCCGCCTCACTACACAAGCACAGATACACGCACTAAATACTTTAGTTTATCTTTAACTAACATTTGTTGTCAATCCTATTAAATAAATCCAATTATATTAATTTATCCATTTAAGATAAATAATTATCTGGTTAAGATTAGTATTGGAGTGGTGGTTGTAGCACTTGAAGGGAATTTACTCCAATGTTATACGACCATGGGGGCGAGAGGGTGTGTGAGAAGTGAAGCTTCAACTCCTGGGCCCCGCCATTCCCTTGCTGGTCGCCTATTGCAATGGTCCTTAAGCCTCTTGCTTGTCATCATCAACGAGAAGGATTAGCACCAACTCCTTATCTCATTCCATTTGCTATTTTTACACAATACTCGCTTCATGCAGGTCGGCGTTCAATCCCCGATTCTCGAAGTGGTTGGGCACCTTTCCTTTCCCCCGTTCCATCCCAAATCCTTATCCTGACCCTCTTCCCGGTACTATATAGTCGTAATGGCTTGGTGCTTTCCCTGATAAATCCCTTCCCTTTCCTACCCTTTGTTCTTGGTAGACATTTCTGATTTGTCCATTTTGTCAATGTCTCTAAGGATCTTATATGTCATAATCATGTCAGCTCTTTCTCTATTTACCACCCTAGTTCCCACTGCTTTCCTCGTAGCTCAGTCCTTTAAGGTCTGGGCCCAATCTGGTAGCAAACTTTTTTTTTACTATCTCCTTCGGTGGTTATAATAGGAGCTGCCTCGTATGGGCCAATAGGCCCTCTGCAGTTCTCATTATTACTACTATCCCCTACACCTTACTTTCCTCCTACGCTCTCTCTTGCCTATTTATTGCCTGTCCCTACCTGTCCTCATCACAATCGACTTGAGAATGGTCCAGGACGGACCGAAACGTCGTCGTCCCTTCAACTTCTAGTGTGTGGTCTGGTCAACAAACTTTTGGAAGTTTTCTAGATGTACTCAGGTGTGATTGCAGGTGTGGGAGCTACACCTGCGCTACGTGTCCACACCCGTAGCGTGCGGTGTTGTGGAGGCGTCCTGGACCACGTGTCTGCAGGTCAGGTCAGGATACGTTAGGATAGGATAGGTTTGGTTAGGATAGATAAAGTTAGGATAGGTTAGGATAGGATAGGTTAGGATAGGTTAGGATAGGATAGGTTAGGATAGGATAGGATAGGTTAGGAAAGGATAGGTTAGGTTTCCTCGACTTATGTACATCAACGATCTTGTGATGTCACCATGTGCCTCTACCTTGGGTGAGCGTCGAGTAGTATGTGTATTTTTATTGCATGTATATCTGTCTGTCTGTCTGTCCGTTTCTCTGTATGCCTGCTTGCCTGTTCAAGTTTGTCTGTATCTGTCGTACGGGAAGACAGCAGGCCGTACCGTACATCAGACGGGTGTGGGTGTGTAAAAGCCGCGTAGAGAAATATTAGCGACGGGAAGGGTCGA